>NW_016808463.1:557664-590691 GCF_001698545.2 Rhinopithecus bieti | reverse complement strand
ATATATATATATATATATAAACACAAAATAGCCTAAAGGATATTCTTGGAACAATTTGAGAAGTCTGAATCTATACTGTGTATTAGAAGATATTACCAAAGTTAAATTTATTGTGCTAGTAGTATTGTGATTAGTTAGGCAACTCTCCTAGTTTTTGGAAAATATGTGTCGAAGTATTTAGGGTCGTGTCATGTCTACAACTTACACTCAAGTAGGTGAGTCAAAACAATAAAGATACAGATTAAGATAAAAGAGAGGTAAAGCAAATGAATTGAAATGATCGTTGTACTGCCTTTTCAATAAATTTGCCTTTTTTTTTTTTTTAGAGATAGGATTTTGCTCTATTCCCCAGCTGGAGTACAGTGGCACATTCATAGCTCACTGCAGTCCTCCAACTCCTGGACTTATGTGATCCACCTACCACCTCAGCCTCCAGAGTAGCTGGGATTACAGGCACCAGACACCATGCCCTGTTTTTTTTTTTTTTTTTAATTTTTTTGTAGAGAGGAGGTCTTGTTATGTTGCCAGGGCTAATCCCAAACTCCTGGCCTCAAACAATCCTCCTGTCTCAGCCTCCCAAAGCGATGGGAGTACAGGCATGAGCCATCACGCCTAGTCTCTTTTTTTCAAACTATAAATCATAGGGGAAAAATTGACTCCTAAGATTCAGAACTAATTTAGGAAGTCACAGTTCTATATATGTTATTTGATGATTTTTTTCTTAAAATATATGCTTAATAAGGACAAAAGTGGGACAAATGAGAAAAGAAAATATTACAATCTAACTGATTTTATTTTTAAGTAAAAGAGGTTATAGTTTTTTTCTTTTTTCTTCCTTTCTTTTCTTTCTTGTCAATTTAAAGCTTTACCTGTTTTATGTTTTCTCCTTTCTGCCTATCACCAAGTTTTTTTTGAATAATAATAATGTAACGACTTTTAGTTGAGTGACATGTTTGAGGTCAGCATATTTGGTGATCTCAGCTTTTCTCTGGGAATGAAGGACTCCAAAGAGAGCAAGAAACTAGACATAGGTTTGGCATGCCCTGCTGAATTAGTGACAATATTTTCATGGAATGTTCTTTCAAAAGTAGATGCTGTGTATGAAAGGTTTTCCTCATGAGATTACAGCAATTTAAAGGTCATTCAATTCTACAGACCGCTTAATTGTGCCCCATTAAGCATTTCTCAAAAAGAAGTGTGTGTTTTAATAGCATTCAAGGACTGCCAATATCAGCATTGTCTAACTTAGAAAGATTATTTTTTTCATGGCTTTTATCACTGACCCGTTGTATAATGCACTGACTTTCCTTTTTTATTGCTCAAGGGCAGCTGGATGAGTAGCCTTGGCTCATTTAGAAACCATCTAATGCTTTTGTTCTCAGTTAATATTTTCTTTAAAGGTCACCTACCTCTGACACCTGTCAGGTTAGTACTTCTCAAAATCGAGAATAGGACCTTTTCTTGATCAAATACAGCCAATGCAATGTCTAAAGATCGGCCAGCAGTTTTGAACAAATAGCAGATTAACAGATTGCTCTTTGAGCTGTCATTTTATACCCAGGATCTTTATGGAGATTTTTTTGCCAACCAGGTACCAGA
The DNA here is from genome assembly GCF_001698545.2 of Rhinopithecus bieti. NCBI lineage: Eukaryota > Metazoa > Chordata > Mammalia > Primates > Cercopithecidae > Rhinopithecus > Rhinopithecus bieti. Next base: position 589,092 of record NW_016808463.1, on the reverse strand, counting down.
GAGGAATGTGGAAAGAATAGACGAAATAACAGGGTAGAGAGCTCTATGTTTCCTTTGCAAACTTGAGAGAGAATGCTCAAAGGCGCCACTCACTCCTTAAAATATCTGTGAGGGGTAAAGAAGGTCATTGAGTGAAAATGTGAATTTAAAAAATCAGGTCCCAAATAAAGAACAAATAAACAAAATAAATCCAAACCACTTTAAGATAAAAACTTCCAAACTAGACCATAAAGCAAAATTTATGGGAATTATAAATATGATGACAGTGTTCTGGAAAAAATCTTTTTACTCTAAAGGCAAAGCATTCAGAGATTGGTTTTGATTTTTATTCAGCAATCCCAATGTGGAAGCTGTAATTGTATATAACAGTCCATGTAGTTTCTCAATTCATTAGTTGTTATACTGTGGTTCTTACCCAAGTTGTGGTACTCTGTAAAGAAAAGGCACCAGAAGTGTCTTTTAGAGATGTCAGACCTCCTAACCTTTCCTTCAATCAAGGCCTTTAATTCTCTTATACAACCCTATATTTAAAACTATGTACTGGTCTCGCTGTATCCCAGACATTTTGATTAGAGAGCTAACGCAATGGTCTGACTTCAAGCCAAAACTAAAGTTGAACCGTAAGGCAGTGATCATATGCACATGGCAGGAAAAAGATATAAACACAGTTTCTAGGTCATAATGCAAAATATTCCAAGTCATTTTGTCTTCCTTGACTCAACAAGTTGGTACAAATTTTTAGCAAGACACTCAAGGCTTTGATTTTTATTTTATTTTGGAGAGAATGGGAAGAAGTTGTAATTATTCTAATTAAAACGGCAATAACCATATTAGTGGATGAAATAGTTTATTGATTCTATTGATATAACATATTCAACAAATACAAAACAGAAAAGAATAATTAGTTTCCCTAACATTATAGATTTATTTCACAAATATTATTGTATAACTATTATGTATAAAGCACAAAATTAAATTCTGCAACTTGAAATAGAATTCAACAGAAAGTTAATTTGGATGGAGCCATATTGGCTAAAGGAAAGAGATAAACATAAGAAAAAGCTGGGCACAGTGGCTCATGCCTAGAGTTCCAAGAGTTCCAGCTACTCAGGAGACTGAGGCAGGAGGATCCCTTGAACCCAGGAGTTCAAGGCCAGCCTGGGCAACATGGTTTCCATCTCTAGAAAAATAAAAAGTAGGCCAGGCGCGGTGGCTCACGCCTATAATCCCAGCACTTTGGGAGGCCGAGACAGGCGGACCACGAGGTCGGGAGATCGAGATCATCCTGGCTAACACGGTGAAACCCCGTCTCTACTAAAAATACATTTAAAAAAATGAGCCGGGCGTGGTGGCGGGCGCCTGTAGTCCCAGTTATGTGGGAGGCTGAGGCAGGAGAATGGTGTGAACCCAGAAAGCGGAGCTTGCAGTGAGTGGAGATCACGCCACTGCACTCCAGCCTGGGCAACAGAGCAAGACTCCATCTCAAAAAAAAAAAAAAAAAGAAAAGAAAAGAAAAAGTAAAAAAAAAATCATATATGGGTCTTGAATTCTTTCCATTTGATGGTGTTGCTGCAGGTGAGCTCTTGAATTTATGGTCGGGAAAATAAAATTGCTGGCTGAAAAAAGTGAAGTAGGGGATAGCCAATCAGAATGGGACAGAACCCAATATGATCCAGGGAAATGAGAAAGATACAATGTGCAAGACCACAGCCAACAACAGGCACGTGGAACATGTTAGGATGGGTGCCCTGGATGGAATGNAAAAAAAAAAAAAAAAAGAAAAAGAAAAAGTAAAAAGTAAAAAGGCACAAGTAAGAAAGGCTTCAAAGTATGTAGAGAAATAAGAAAATCTGTTAAAAGACAATGTTGAAAAACTTGCAGGTATTTAGTTTTTGAGTTTTTCAAGATGATCTGTTTCCTAGCATAAGTCTACTCATTAAATAACAAGAAACAATATGAATAAAATAATAAGGCATAGTTTGAATTCAATAACAATTTAGAAATGGAGAAGCAAGGGCATTTGTCATTACACAGGATTCTGTCATTACTAATGAATTTTGTCAAGGTTGAGGTACACCAATCCTCATTTTTCCAGTTGGGATAAATCAGAACACTCCTGATTCTGGTTTTACTACAGCAGGAGTCTTTAGCTTCATTCTTTTCCCCTCCACTCCAGTATTTTATCATATTGGTTGTTTTGAAAAGCTGCTTTGTGTTACATGGGTAGAAATTCTGAAAAATTAGATCTGAAGGTAATTGCTGAGGCTTTATGATTTAATTTTACATGTTTGGAGACAAGAGTTCATTGAACTCTTATGCAGATAAATGAAAAATGCTACCAAATGGCATTAAATCAATCTTAGCAATTTTTTCCTTTAAAAATATTGACCTAAATATAAATTGGCTAAACTTCTCCTTAATGTCAAAGATAAAATGATTGAACTCTCTGGTATAAGCAAGCCCACTTGGCAAAACTGGGGAGCAGAAGTAATTCTGAGCCAAGCACATGTCTCAAAAAGGAAGTTCTTTGACAGGAGAGGTTGTCTCCAACTGGCAGAGTTCAGGGATAGCAGACTTGCCCAAAATAACCATTTTGAGCCATCTTACTCTATTGTAGAAATAGGAAAAAAAAAATTTCAAAATAATTTTTCATTAAGCCAATACTAGAAAATGTATTTAACTTAAAAATAAAGATGACCCCAAAGTAGCTGTTAAGTCAAAGGTAAAACAACAATATTTTAGAACCCCAAATCAGTTTTCATGTTTGGTTGCTTTTCTTTCAGTGAATACATGTAGTTTTCTAAGTACTCATTCTCCCTCAGATAATAAAACTAAAAGCCTGGCCTTTTTGAGTCATGACAGTTCTTATCTACTAGTCGCTTAAAAGCCGTTTTCAGAAAAGAATGTGCTTTGCAAAGAATAAAACCATAATAAATGGAGGAAATATACAAGAAGGGGGAGGGAGAGAATTATAGACTATGATTGTTTACCAAGTAAAAAAATCTCGGCCGGGCATGGTGGCTCACGCCTGTAATCCCAGCACTTTGGGAGGCCGAGGCGGGAGGATCACAAGATCAGGAGGTCGAGACCATCCTGGCTAACAAGGTGAAACGCCATCTCTACTAAAAATACAAAAAATTAGCTGGGCGTGGTGGTGGGCCCCTGTAGTCCCAGCTACTCGGGAGGCTGAGGCAGAAGAATGGCGTGAACCCGGGAGGCGGAGCTTGCAATGAGCTGAGACCGCGCCGCTGCACTCCAGCCTGGGTGACAGAGCAAGACTCCATCTCAAAAAAAAAAGAAAAAATCTCTACATGAAACAAAATCATCCTTGAGAACATGAAGTAGTAATTACTAAATTATGTCACACTGAAATTATTTAAAATTATTCTGGCAAGATACATAAAAATGTAAAACACCAGTCACCTTTATCTGCAAGATTTAAAAGAAATGTGTTCAGGAATAAAATTCCATGGCTAAGCCAGAGGATATGAGGTGGTGGCTGGAGAACTGAATTGAACCTATATCCTATTTTGTTTGACCCGAACAAAATTTTGGCTTATTTATTTGTTTAAGATGGTAGACAATATGTCAAGTTTGGAAAATTTTACATAAAAAATCCAATTCCCTGCTTCTCCTGGGGACAAAGTAAATCAGAAATCTGGCCACCCAGGGCTCACCCATCCAGAAGACTCAGCTGAAGCGGAGTTCAGGCTATCCCCCTTAGACTAGGTACTCCTCCTCTAGTTGTCCACCGTTCTGATTTCCCCAATTTACTCATTTACTCAAGCAGCCCAGCTCTTGAGGCCCTTTCTGTGGTAGTGAAGATAATATCATCCTTAGGGTCCTGTTGTTGATATAGAACGGATGTGGGTAATGTATGGTGGGCAAACTGTGGCCAGAAAGTCAAATCAGACTCTAAGTCTGTTTAAGAAAAACTTTTACATCTTTAAATAGTTAAATACAACTTTTAAAAGGATATTTCATGACAAATGAAAACTATTTTCAAATTCGTATTTCATTGTCTATAAATAAAGCTTTATTGAAACATAACAAAGGTCATTAGTTTTTGTATATCTATGGCTGCTTTTGTGCTACAAGGATAGAATAGAGTGGTTGCGACAGAGACCACATGGCCCACAAAGCCTAGAATGCTTATCCTTGTTAAATAAAAAAAATTCAATGACACTTATTAAAGCACAGTAAGGAAGACTTTACTCAGCACCATTAAGACAGGTACAGAGACCACTACAATAAGGTCTGGCAGTGGAGGGGGAAATTGGGTTCAACTCCAAATACATGGGCAAGTGGGAATTCATAGTCAAGGAGCAGGGTGTGGTTCAGTGGATGGAAATTACTAAGAGGAAACATCAGGGATAAAAGTGAGTCTGGCTAAACTGACCTAACAGGATTTTTGCTGAAGGCAGGCCAGGGTGACCAGACATCACCTGGAGGATGGTGGAGGATGAGGAACCTAGCCAGATATTGAAGATGGTCAGATTCCAAGGGTAGAGGATTCTTCCTAAAACTGAGTTTAGTTAGGAAGTGCACAGACAGGTCTAGGAGAAGGTTCAGCATCCTGACTAAAGTTTGGCCAAGCAAAACATCTTTGTCACTATCTGGCCTTTATGGGAAAAGTTTGCTGACCCAATCTAGAACAGTATTGTTGAATGGAAATATAATGTGAGGCACATATATAATTTTAGATGTTCTAGTAGCCATATTTTTTAAAGCAACATGATAAAATTAGTTTTAACAATGTATTTTGTTTAACCCAATATAATCAAAATATCATTTCAATATGAAATTAATTTAAAAATTATTATTGCTATCTTTTACATTCCTGTTCATTCTGCCTTTGAAATTCAGTGTGTATACACTTGCAGTTGTGAAAGTTATCAGTACCAAAATGGAGTCACTAATACAAAACCCTAACACAATGGAGCTGGGATGCTGTGAAGGACAGGTCCTCACACATGTATGCCTATGATGGGAACTACTCAACACTGTAGTAACCTGATTGCACAGGGACACTTGCCTAACAGTGGCTATTTCCACCAATAAGCTAACAACTCCAGCAATGAGACCCTGTAATCAATGGCCTTTGTTTCAAAATGACTTATATGGACATTTATTTTGCCTTTAAAAGCTTCCCCTTTGCCTCAATTCTCTTGGATGCACCTATGATTTTCATAGCACACATATCCCTCATTGCAATCCCTTGCTACTCCTAAATGAACTCTTTGGAGAGTTGGTCTCTCACTGATTTTAGGTTGCCACAGTATGTCTCCAATAGGATTAGCCACCTTTGAAGGGCTCAATAGCTAAGATGGTGCTGGCATGTTGGAAGGACATCACAGATTTAGAATTTAATATTAGGAGGCAACAATTTAGCAAAGAAATTAAGTCAATTATTATTTCTTACACAATAAATAACTCAGAGGTATAGAAAAAAGAATAGGAACAAAGTCCCAAAGACTTCTAGGCTTAAGGGTGAAAGAGGTTTGGGATGGGGAAAATGGAAGTGGGCTATAACAGATAATTCTGCATACCTGAATAGAGTAGCCAATGGGAAAAGGAGGGAGGATTTTTAAGAAGTATTAGGGGTCTGTGAGTCCTTTTTGTGAGGTTCAAGAAAATCTAAAGGTCTTGATATTTAAAAATATTTATGTTCACATGATGTTCATTTCTTGTCAAGAGAACTGCTCTGGATTTGAGCTACAAGGGATTCAAAAACTTAAAAAGAAAAAAAAAGCTTCAAACTATTAACAAATATTTTAAAGTAGGAGGCTTTTAGTCAAAAGGTTGTAGGTTGGGGGATAAATCTGTGATCCAAACCTGTTTCTCATTTCCATAGAACATGGCCTGAATACTTCTTGCCTTCTCTAGGACTGCCCATACCCCTGCTTTGGAGGAGGGATGGCTAATCTGATAGGTGAGGGTCAGATACTCACTGAGTCTCTCATTTCTGGTGAAAGTTTCCAGTAATGAATAGCCACTGGCCCAAGCTCTCTTTTCCCCCCATACTGTCAGCTGCAACACAGGCTCTCCTTTTGCACACCCTATCTGGTGGCAACAGACATATAATTCCAATACAATACAGTAATTCTTAAACAGGTTTTGATCAAGGTAGAGTAAGAGCAGAAAGGAAAGAGGGGCAGGAGTTTGGAGGAACTTGTTCACAATTGGACATCTTTCTTTACTATCCACATCACTTTTTACTCATGCTATTTTGTAGTTCAACATTACTATGGCAAAGTTATTTTGAGTATGTATTGTTTTATGTGAAAATTAGATGGTAAAAACCCAAACAGTATTTGCATATGTGTACATATAAATGTGTGGATAAATAAGAATTCATTTTTGTAAACCCCTAAGATGATGGCAAAAATTAAAAACATTGCTTGGACACTGCGATTATGCCCAGAAAAAAGTCATATCTTCCATAAGTTTTTGATTTAACACACACTTATATATGTCAGACACTGTTGGAAGCACTTTACAAATATTAACTCTTACTCCAACAATACCTCCATAGTGCTGGAATACTTTTACCTCCATTTAGATCTGAGCTAGTAAGTAGCAAAGTTCTGGGGTGACCACTGTCCTCGTTTTAGTACTGACAAGTCCTGCATCCTTGTAAAACTCCTCAGTCCCAGCACAACCAGAATGGTTGGTCATCCTAAAATTCAAACCCCGGCAATCTAATTCCATACTCCAGGCTATTAACATGTTTTATCTTTTATAACAATGCAGGGATAACTCTAATAAATATAGAAACACCATGGTAGAAATGGACCAAACAAAAGCAACCCTGAAATCTGGGCCTGCTACAAGATGCTTTACTTATAGACGCTACAAGTAGAAATTCACCTTCAACTCACCTAGTCTCCCAATAAACACTCTGGAATTTACTAGGGTTGATTTGCATCAATTGCTTGCAGCTGGAGAGCTGCAAGGCAATTGCAGAATCTTCAGAAAGGCAGAGGGAGGAGCAGGGGGGTTGGAAAATCTCTGATAAAATGGCATAGAAGATGTTTCACTCTTCCTAAGTGGGACCCAGTGGGGAACTTGAAAAGTCTGTAAATCCAACTGGGAGTACTTTATGTTGTTTTCTGCTTTGTCTGACTGTTTCTGTACGTTTATATATTCATGGCTATTAAATAAACTTTCCACTGTCTGCGTCTTTTGACCTTTTCCCTTCAATCACAGTTACAGCCTTGTTGTGACAACGCCACACTAAGTAAGAAGCCTCTTCAAGGCAGGGAGCCCAGAGGACAGAGAAAATGGCTGGGTTTTCCCATGGGCAGATGTGAAAAATGCCCTAAAACTTCCTTCACCTGGTGAGGGGTGCAAGTAAAAGATAGGAAATATATCAGCAGGGCCTTTGAGTCTAAACTTATGCAATCACCTCTCCAATCACTCGCTTTTCTCTTCCACCTTGGCATTCCAGGAGGAGCATCACTACTCTCCACCTGTCTTCTCCTTCTTTGGCCAATACTAGGTACAAAAAGAGCCAACAACAGAGTAGGATGCCTCTCCCCCCAATTCATATCTCCCTTCTATAAAAAGACATAGAGAGAGGAAGAAACAATAAATGCTATTTAAATAAATGATTGTGCTTGGTTCCTTCCACCTAGATTTTGTGTAGAACTACTTGCTGTGAGAAAGTAGAAAAAAAAAAAAAAAAAAAAAGTCTAATTGAGATTTGCGTATGCAAACACAAGACAAGGAAAATGCACCCAATCTGAGTTGGGAGCTTACAGAAAGAATCACTGAGGCAGAAACACTTGAGATGATACTGGAAGGTAGGAGTTTGTCACAAGGATGAGGAGAGGGAAGTTGAAACTGGGAGCAAACACTTAACAGATATTCTTCCCTCAGCCTGGAAAGACACTAGGAAGGGTGGGGGTGGAGGGGTACTGAGAAAAGAGAAGGTATGGCAAGCTCAGTAGCTATAATTATTCTAAGGTCTGACCGAAGGTAAGTGTTGGGAGATGAGGAGTCTCCTCAGAAAGGGTCTTCTGTTCATGCTTAAAAGCTTAAGAGTTTTCTTTGCCTGACAAGAAACCACTGAAAAAAATTTGAGCAGAGTTATGATATAATCAGATCACAGTATGATAATATTTGTCACAGTCCTCAGGAATGTGCCATGCAAAGCCATGGTTAAATGGCAAACTAGTTATTAAATGGACCAGAAAAAGAAAAACAAAACATTGAAGAACTCTTTGAAAGGGAATGTGAAACCAATGAAAACGATGAAAATATTTAAATATATGAAACAACATAAGTCAAAAAATGTTAAGGCTGGGTGCAGTGGCTCACATCTATAATCTCAGCAGTTTGGGAGGCCGAGGTGGAAAGATTGCTTGAGGCCAGAAATTAGAGACCACCCTGGGAAACACAGAAACCCCGTCTCTACAAGGAATTTTTTTTTTTAATTAGCTGAGCGTGGTAGTGTGCACCTGTAGTCCCAGCTATTCGGGAGGCTGAAGTGGGAGGATTGCTTGTGGGAAGTGGAGGCTGAAGTGGGAGGAGTCCAGGAGTTTGAGGTTACAGTGGGCTATGATAGTGCCACTGCACTCCAGCCTGGGTGACTGAATGAGACCTTGTCTCTAAAACTAAAAAAAATTAAAAAGAGAAAATGAAGATTTTAAACTATGTAAGCTAACAATGTACGTAAGGATGAAGAAGAGATAGTTCACTGAATGAACAAATTGTTTACCTCAATACTGATCCAGTAAGGATCAGGGAGCATGCATTTTCCAAACTGTCTCCAACAATAGCAAATAATGGTCAATGGTTGGATATTCTAAACCGATACAAAGTAATGTATAGAAAAATCATGAGGACTGACTTTTGGTCTCTGATTGCCTCACTGAATAGTACTTTATTTTGTTTTTTATTTTAAAAAGAATGAGATTTGTTTTAATCCTTAGCTTATGTATTTATTAGGCTTTTTGTAGGTTACTGACTATTTTTTAGAGACAATCTTACTCTATCCCCCAGGCTGGAATGCAGTGGTGTGATCATGGCTCACTGCAGCCTTGAACTCCTGGGCTCAAGTGATCCTCTCACCTCAGCCTCCCAAATAGCTGCCACTACAGGTGCATGCCACCACACTCAGCTAATTTTTTAAAAAGATTTTTGTAGAGATAGGGTCTTACTATGTTGCCCAGCCTAATAGGTATTTCTTTAGTGATTTAGTGGTAGGGTCTCACTATGTCACCCAGGCTGAAGACACTAGCATAATCATGGCTCACTGAAGCCTCAACCTCCTGGGCTCAAGTGATCCTCCCACCTCAGCCTCCTGAGTAGCTGGGACCACAGGCATGCACCACCACACCTGATGAATTTTTGTATTTTTTGTAAAGACAGGGTTTTGCCATGTTGCCCAGGCTGGTCCCAAACCTCCTGAGCTCAAACGATCTACCTGTCTCAGCCTCCCAAAGTGCTGGGATTATAGGTGTGAGCAACAGCTCCCAGCTCCAGGCTGGCAGGTTATTGACTTAAAATTCCAACTTTTACATTCTTTCCTAATGTTACATCACAGTTTATTTTCTAAAACTGATATTCTATATATGTTTTTATTTAGTTTAATACCTGTTCATTGAGAAATATTTCTTGAATACCTTTTTTTTTTTTTTCCTTAGGCCCTAAAAAACCAATAATTAACAAAGGTAGACAAATCTGGCTGCTGCCCTTATGGAGTTTACAGTCTAGTGGAAAGCAAACAATTATAATGTTATATGTGTAAAGAACATGACAGAAACTCAGCTTGCCTACCCAACATTTATTCGCCATCTTCCCTGTGAAGAGAATCCCAGCTTAGTTAGGAGTAAGCAACGTGCCCAATTGTAGAAGATTGTATTTCCCCAAAATGGCCACAGTCATACTTTGTTTTTGGTTTTTTGTTTTTGAGATGGGGTCTCAGTCTTGTTGCTCAGGCTGGGGTGCAGTGGCACTATCTCAGCTCACTGCAACCTCTGCTTCCCAGGTTCAAGCTATTCTCCCGCCTCAGCCTCCTGAAGTAGTTGGGATTACAGGCATGTGCCAGTACACCTGGCTAATTTTTGTATTTTTTAGTAGAGATGGGGTTTCACCATGTTGGCCAGGCTGGTCTCAAATTCCTGACCTCAAATGATCCACCTGCCTCGGCCTCCCAAAGTGCTGGGATTATAGGCGTGAGCCACTGTGCCCAGCCCACAGCAATATTTTGGTCCACTTGCTCTTCCATACCTTGCCACCCCCAGATCAAGTTGTAAAATCTACTTCTCTTCCCCTTTAATCAGGCAGACCTTTGTATTTTCCACAATGAATAGAATACAGCACAAGTGATAATGTGTGACTTCCAGGTCATAAAAGGCAATATGGTTTCTACCTGGGTCTCTCTTGGGACCCTCACCCTTGGGACTCAGCTATCGTGGTGTGGGAATCCAAGAACCCACATGAAAAGCTCATGTGTAGATGTTCTAACCACAGTTCCAACTGTGTGAGTCTTCTTGGCCAGCAGCCAGCAACAATTGCCTCTAGGCTGATGCCAAGTGAAGCAGAGACAAGCTGTCTCTGCTGAGCTTTGCCCAAATGGCCTATTTGTGAGAAAAACAGATTTTCATTCTAAGCCATTAAGTTTTGAGTTGGTTTGTTTCACAGTAATAGATACCTGGAAGATCCACTTAAAAAATTGCATTTCCCAGCCTTCCTGGCAGATTGGTTGGGCATGTGACATAATTTTGACCAATGAGATAGAAAGAGAAGCCCATGGGTGAGGCTTCTGAGAAAGACTCAGCAGATACATGACTGTAAGATCTGGACCCTTTGTTCCTCCTTCTGCCTACGATGCAGTGACAGCTAGAGCTCCAGCTGCCATTTTGTAAGAATGAGAACAAAAGCCACACTTTAAAGATTCCAGAACAGAAATGTAGAAAAGGTACTCAATATTTTTAGTCATTGGGGAAATGCAAGTGAAAACTGCAATGAGAAATCATTTCACACTTCTGAAAGGACAAACATTTAAAAAATTGACAACACTAGAATGTGGAACAAGTAGAATTTGCATACATTTCTAGTTGGAGTATAAAATAATACCAATCTTGGATAAACTGTTTAACAGTTTCTAATAAAGATAAAAATATACCTATTCTATGATCCATCTGCTATTCAGCTTCTAGGTGTTTATGAAATATGAAGACATATCTTCACAAGACTTATGTAAGAATGTTCATAGTAGATTTATTTGTTATAGGCCAAAATAGGGAATAGTCCATAAGTTCACCAACACGACAATTGGTAAAACGGATAAATTGTGCTATATATACTATGTTGGAATACTGTTCAGTAATAAAATAAGAATGAACTACTCATATATACAACAACATAAAGAATCTGAAAAATGTTATGTTGAGCAAAATAAGCAAAATATATGAGTATATATATATATATACTGTCTGATTCTACTTGTATGGCTTTCCAACATATGCAAAACCAATGAATTGTGGTAGAAATTAGAACAGTAACTGCCTTTAGAGGAATTGACCAAAAAGGCACAAAGGAACTATTTGGGGTGCTCGAAAAGTTCTGCTTTGGAAACCAATTGGGATATTGGTTACCCAGAGATATACAGTCATCAAAACTCATCAAACTATACACTGTTATGTATACTTTACTAGATGTAAATTATAAAACATTAATTCACTAAAAATAAATATGGTCATGCTTTTCAATGGCTTCAATGGCTTACTTACTAGTGAGATCCACTGAAAGGAGCTATGACTTAAATATTATTGATTTGCTGTGATAGCTAACTTACAGCAGCAATGTTTAAACTAATACTAGGAATGAAAATATTTTGGTGACCAGGCCCCACTGACGAGTAGAGTATTATCTCCAATTCATTTACCCAAAACAAATATATTCTATATTCTACATCAAAACATATTCAACATTTTTTTTCTCTCCTTTTCCTAAGCTAAGATAACCATAACAAGATTATTTAGGCAAATCTCCATACCAGCAACTGACAGGGTTTCTTGGTAAAGGTGGTATCTCAGCTGAGATCTGGGTTACAGAAGGATTTTCAGCCAAAAGGAAGAGAGAGAACAGGAGTAAAATGAAGCCCCAGGGGCAAGGGAAATACACACACACACACACACACACACACACACACACACGAGACGGCGGCGGGGGGGGAGAGAGAGAGAGAGAGAGAGAGAGACAAGCAGGCAGTCAGAAACAGAGAGATAAAGAAACTGAAAGATGGTCAGTGAGTTTATTGTATGAGAAGCAACCATTGAAAAGGCTTCAACAACTATCTAAACAGGAGAAATAGTGCTTGACTGAGAAAAAACACAGAGAATCTTGAGAAGTATCTTGATCTGGATGGTGGTTAAATGGGTGTGCACATATGTACATATATAAAATCCATTAAACTTTACATTTATATTAGTGCACTTCACATACTTTCCTGTACATATGTTATACTTCAATTTCAAAAAGAGAGAGGACTGAGCCCTAGATGACAGTTAAAAGGAGGTATGTGGAGAAAAGTGGCTAGAATGGAGATCTATTTAGGTGGTAGATTTGATTAGGCCTGGTGACTGTTTGGATGAGACAGGGGAGAATATAAGTATGAGACACCTTCACTTCTGAGTTGGGCAACTGGTTGAATGATGGTGCAAATGACCTAGATAGGAAGGAGGAAAGTTTAGGGAATATGGAATGGTCAGCTTTGGACATGTTAGAGTTCTGAATAACATCTAAATAGAAAAAGCGTCTTTTTTAGTGTGGCTGGTAACACAGGAGCTCAGTTAAATATTTGTTAAATAAATAAATGCTCAGTAAACAGTTGAATAAATAAGTGTGAACATCAGGAGAGAAATCTGAACTAGTGAGACATATTTAGTAAACCTCAGTGTTAGGAAGTGCTGTTTTTCTATAAAATAGAGCTTTAGCTGGGCCCGCAATTCCCCAAATATAGACGACATTTCCCAGCCTCTGTGCAGCTAATTGTGGCCATATGATTAGGTTCTGATTTGTGGGATTTATTAGAAATGATGTTTGCACTTTCTCAATTATGCCTTTTATAGGAAAGAAGCATGTCCCTGCTTTCCATGGGGTTGAATGCAAATACGACAGTGAGGTCATTTTTTTTTTTATTTTTTATTTTATTTTATTTTTTTTATTATACTTCAAGTTCTAGGGTACATGTGCATAACGTGTAGGTTTGTTACATATGTATACTTGTGCCATGTTGGTGTGCTGCACCCATCAACTCATCAGCACCCATCAATTCATCATTTATATCATGTATAACTCCCCAGTGCAATCCCTCCCCCCTCCCCCCTCCCCATGATAGGCCCCAGTGTGTGATGTTCCCCTTCCCGAGTCCAAGTGATCTCATTGTTCAGTTCCCACCTATGAGTGAGAACATGCGGTGTTTGGTTTTCTGTTCTTGTGATAGTTTGCTAAGAATGATGGTTTCCAGCTGCATCCATGTCCCTACAAAGGACGCAAACTCATCCTTTTTTACACACAGACAGTGAGGTCATTTTGACCACATGGATGAGGGTCATACCCAGTGGCTGTCATACATTAAAAGGACCTCAGGTTCTCTAACCTATTGGGTCACCATATTATTCCTGGACAATATACACAAAATATTACATGAGAAATAACTCTTTATCTTGTTTAAGTATTTTTCGTCTCTTGCTACCTCAGTCTAGCCTTTGTCTAAGCTAATCCAACTATTATTAAAGCCAGGAGAGAATGTGACCAATGAGAAGTTCCAGGAGAGTGTGGAATTGCGAAGGCTAGGGAAAAGACAAGAAAAGAGTAGTCCACTGTGTTAAAGGCTTTTCCACGAGGAACGGATTCACAAGGCATCACCTCAGGATGTTGAATTTTATTGTGTTTTTATCATTGTTACCTAATCACCTAACCACAGCACCACACGAAGCAGCTCTATCTCACTAGTTAGGACTAAGTTCAGTAAATTTCTTCTAATTTTTGTTTCTGATCTACTTTGGTTGGTGTGGTTAATATTGAGTGTCAACTTGATTGGATTGAAGGATGCAAAGTATTGATCTGGGTGTGTCTGTGAGGGTGTTGCCAAAGGAGATTAACATTTGAGTCAGTGGACTGGGAGAGGCAGACCCACCCTCAAGCTGGTCGGGCACCATCTAATCAGCTGCCAAGCAGCAGTTGGAAACAGCAGACTTGCTGAATCTTCCAGCCTTCATCTTTCTTCTGTGCTGGATGCTTCCTGTCGTTGAACATCAGACTCCAAGTTCTTCAACTTTTGGACTCTTGGACTTTACACCAGTGGTTTGCAGGGGGCTCTCAGGCCTTCAGTCACAGACTGAAGGCTGCACTGTCAGCTTCCCTACTTTTGAGGTTTGGAGACTCGCACTAGCTTTCTTGCTCTTCAGCTTGCAGATGGCCTATTGTGGGACTTCACCTTGTGATCATGTGAGTCAATTCTCCTAATAAACTCCCCTTCATATATACATATATCCTAGTAGTTCTGTCCCTTTAGAGAACCCTGACTAATACCGCTAGTACTTTGTCTTGCTAAAAATCTCACCAACACCTCTCATTCAAGAAGAATTTCATCACTCTAATATTGTATTTAAATAGACACTATAAAAGGTGCCAGTATTGGATCCAGTTTAATTCCAAACTAATTAAGCTTGGACTAGAATCAACTACAATGAATCAAAGCAATCAGCACCTTTTACCCAAAATTATACAGTAGGTTAATCTAGCAAAAGGAAGGAATACATATTTCAGGCCAGGGTCATTATGTTAGTCAATTATCTTTTCGTGCAGGGGACAGAGACTAAGGGATCATAGGGGAGGATTTATTGGAAAGGTTCTGAGATAGCTCATAGATTATGAAGAACCAGGGCCGTTTTAGGGACTTCAATGACTACAACCAGAATCTTAATGCCACCTCTCTCTTCCTACTGCCTTCTTTCCCTCTGGCTGTCAACTTTATGCTTCATGCATATTTACACTTCTGAGAACAGGGGATACATTTTGTGCCTTTAAACGTTCTAGAATGGGAATCTGGGTCAAAGAATACGAATCTTTTACAAAGTTCTTGATATGTTGCCAAATTGCTTTCTAAAAATTACATGCCGGTTTAGACTCTTAATAGGAGTGTACCATCTTATTTTTGAAACAACCTCACTAGCCTTAAATTTTGTAAATTTTAGTAACTTTTCTAGTAGAATACAATGATATATCATTGAAATTATAACCTTTTTGTATTACCTTATAGCAGTAAAAGTGAATTGTTTCACATATTTATTGGTCATTTATATTTTTGCTTCTGAGATTTCTCTGCACATTGTTGTACTTTTTTCCATTGAAGTTGCAGTTTTCATTATTGATTTAAACTACTACATGCTTTTGTCAGATATATTGAAATATTTTCTACTTTATAATTTACCTTTCACATTTTGATGGCTTCTGTTGTGTAGACTTGAATTTTTCATGTAGTCAAATATTTGATGTTGATTCCTTTGTGATTTAGCCCATTGATTTTATATTTAGACAATTCTTCCTTCAGTTCAAGAACAAGTAAATAGTTCCCTAAATAATCTCCTAGTTTTTTAACCAGCACTTTGGCAAACATTTGCTATGTTTCAGACACATGTTTTAATAGTCATTGTTTTACAGTGAACACTTTTCACATTAATATCTGGAATTTATTTTAGTGTTGCAAGTTGACAATTTAACTTAAGTTTTCAGTTAAACCAACCTATTGAATGATTTTTTCCTTTACACATTTCTATGTGATGTCAACTTTATTATTTATATTGGTTTTATAAGTAAGAGATAGTATCTATTTATGGCTATTTATTTTGTTCCAAAGATATGCTCATAAACATTTATACTAGTAGTACTGTGTTTTATGTACTGTTTTAATATCTGATGGGGCAAGTTCTTGAATTAGGACTCTTTTGGTTACAAGTAACAAAAATTTATTTAACTTACTTTAAGAAAAAGGGAGAATATCCATGGACCGTGTGCCCAGAGGCAAGGATCTCTTTGACAAGGAAAGAGAGCTACAGAGCCACTCCTGTTGAATCCTTTGAGCTGGGGAAGATACTTAATAACTGTTCACTCTTTCCCTCATCAATTTTCTTTTTCTTTTTTTTTTTAATTTCCTCACTCTTTTCTGTTTTCTTTAAGCTAATCAACTCTAGAATCACTGTTTCAAGCTCCAAAAGGTATCCTATTTGGATTTTGAGTGGAGTTGCATTAAACCTATAAATTAATTTGAGAAGAAATGATGTATTTATAATAGTCATTGCTACCCAGGAACGTGTGAGGACTTCCCATTTATTCAAGTCTTCTTTTATGATATTCAGTAAAATTTTGTAGTTTTATTTATATCATTCCTGTCCATTTCTTGTTATGGTTATTCTGAAGTATTTATATCATTCATTTCTAAGCCAATTACAATCTGACTTCTACCTATTAATCTTAATTCTTTTGTTACTAAAAAAAAAAAGCGGGAGGAAGTAGTGGAAATTATTTGAAGGACTTTGAGGAAGGTCATAGAATTAAGTGAAGAGAATTAAGATTCAAAAAAATGTGGGGCAGATATTTCTCTTTCACAGGAGCGCACATGCGTGCCCTCTCCCTCCATTGCTCATGTTTCATCTCTACATATCTCTGTATGTTTACTTCATTCTGATATTTCCATCATTCAGAAGGAAAAAAAGATTTTCTCATTAGTTCCAGACAGAAAATTCCATGCAAATGTTCAGATTGGTCTAGCTTGGGTCATACACCTATTATTATTATTATTATTATTATTATTATTAATGAGACAGAGTCTTACTCTATTGCCCAGGCTGGAGTGCAGTGGTGTGATCTCGGCTCACTACAACCTCCACTTCCCAAGTTCAAGTGATTCTCCTGCCTCAGCCTCCCAAGTAGCTGGGCCCACAGGTGCATGCCATCACACCCAGCTAATTTTTTTGTATTTTTAGTAGAGAAGGGGGTTTTACCATGTTGGTCAGGCTGATCTCGAACTCTTGACCTCAGGTGATTCATCTGCTTCAGCCTCTTACAGGCTGGGATTACAGACATGAGCCACTGTGCCTGGCCATATGCCTACAATTGAATGCTGCCTATCTCTATAGCCAGGAAGATGTGATGCTATGATTGGCACAAGCTGAATCATGTGCCTACTCCTGTGGACAGAGAAGCAGGATTTCTTGCCAGATGAAGAAGAGAAAGGCATTCTGGGCAGACAATAGTCACTGCATCCACTGACACTGTTATTGTCAAATTTGCCTGTGATCACCTTGTTGCTAATTACAACAAATACTTTTCAACTCTTGGAATTATTTTAGTCTCTGAAGCCTTTGATGCTGTTGACAACTTCTTGAAATTTGCTTCTCCCTTTGTTTCAGTAATGAATTTTCTTGTGTTTTTTCCTCTCTTTAACTCTTGCCGTTCACTTTTATTCCCTTGTTTAGACCTTTTTTCTTTTACTCACCCTTCTTACTGGTCTTATCCAGGCTTTCATCTTTTATTTATTTATCTTCTCCTTCTAGAGTACATTATTGTGGATTATCTCATCTAATCCTATGGCTTCAATTATAACCTGCCATGGATGATTCTCAAATCTGTTCTTCCAGGCCAGCTCTCACTTTGCGTGTTTAGGCTTAGCCTCTAGTAATAAGGAACTCTCTGATTTAACTACAAGGAAAAATGGAAGGTTAAACTATCTCTTGGCCACAGGAGACACTGAACATATTGTTAATACTCTAGAAACCATATCCTATAAAATAGTTTATTTTAAACCTCTGCTATTCTTGACCACTTTGTTGTGCTTTCAAAGGAAGAACAATTTTCTCATTATTCGTACGTCATTTCTAATTATCTGGTAGAAGCCAGAACAAGGCATGATAATTGAAAAAAATGCTGGAATGAGTATCTAACTCAGGATTATGGTGGGGATCCAGTGAGATAATTGATACAAGTAAAAAACATTTGATAAGTCATTAACAGCCGTACATTACCAATTTGGACCAAACAAGGTACCATCTCTCTCTGAGATCCCTCATGATTTCATTAGTCATTTAAATCTTAATTTGATACACAGTGAATAGTCATAGTATATGAAATACATGTATTTCAAGCCCAAAGCCAGCATCATGGGAAACATGTGGAGAAGTACCATTAAAATCAGGAGCTAGGTGAAAATATCTGTCACCTCTGTTTGACACTATTTTGGAGATAGTAGCCATCACAAGAAAGGAGACAGAAATGAGAAGTATAAAAAGTGGAAAGGAAGAGGGTAAAATTATAATTATTTGTAAATATTATTGTTGCATTTCCGAAAATTTGAGATAACTGAAAATTACTTACAGATGATAAGAGAATTCAGTAAGTTGGCTAAGTATAAAATTAGCATACGGAAATGAATAGTCAATTCATTTACATATATTAACTAGTTAGTTTAGAAGATATAATGGACAAAAAGATTCACTTTACAAAACCAATGAAAATGCAGAAAATCTATTTGAAAGAAAAAAAATCATTAAACCGCAACTGAAGTTTCAAAAGAACTTTCAACAAATGGAAAGACATAGCATATTCTTGAACAGGAAGACTTATTATCACACACGGATTGGTCCAATAAAAAGACAAGATGATTTTATTTTAGCCAATCAAATTCTAAAGCTTATATTTAAAAATAACAAGCGGCCCGGCGCGGTGGCTCACGTCTGTGATCCCAGCACTTTGGGAGGCCGAGACGGGCGGATCACTAGGTCAGGAGATCGAGACCATCCTGGCTAACACACTGAAACCCCGTCTCTACTAAAAAATACCAAAAAAACTAACTGGGGCGAGGTGGCGGGCACCGGTAGTCCCAGCTACTCAGGAGGCTGAGGCAGGAGAATGGCGTGAACCCGGGAGGCGGAGCTTGCAGTGAGCCAAGATCGCGCCACTGCACTCCAGCCTGGGCGACAGAGTGAGACTCCGTCTCAAAAACAAAAATAATAATAATAACAAGCAATAGTATCTAGGAAAATGTAGGAAAAGCCTAGAGTGTGAAGGTGAACTAGCCTTTTTATATCTTAAAAGGAATCAGTGGAATAAATGAGAACATTCAGAAATAGAATTTAGTAAATTATAAAATCAGCCATTTGAATCAATGGGAAAAAATGATTTACATAAAAAATACTATTAGGACTACCAATAGACATCTAGAAAATGTAAGAAAAATAAATTTGGATCTGTATCTCCTAACTTACCTCAAAACAAATTCAAGTTGGTTCAAATATTTACATGTAAATACATGAAAACGTAAGAGAGCTAGAAGAAAGCTCTGAAGATTTCCTTTTAAAAAAATTTGGGGATGGGAAAGCTATTTCTAGATATGTCATAACATTCAGAAGCCATAAAAGAAATGTTTTAAAATCTGATTGCATTAAAATAAAGTTCTGCAAGATAAACAAAATTCAAAAGACAAATGACAAACTTGGAAAAATATTTGCTAGTTATAACACAGGCAGGTGCTAATCTTTCTAATACAGGAAGAGCATTTGAAAATCAATAAGAAAATGACCAGGCTGGGCATGGTGGTTCATGCCTGTAATCTCAGCACTTTGGCAGGCCGAGGTGGGTGGATCACCTGACATTAGGAGTTCTAGACCAGCCTGGCCAACATGGTGAAACCCTGTCTCTACTAAAAATACAAAAAATTAGCCGGGCGTGGTGGCAGGCTCCTGTAATCCCAGCTACTCAGGAGGCTGAGGCAGGATAATCGCTTGAACCTAGGAGGCAGAGGTTGCAGTGAGCCAAGGTTGTGCCATTGCCTGGACAACAAGAGTGAAACTCTGTCAAAGAAAAAAGAAAAGAAAAGAAAGAAAGAAGAAAGAGAAGGAAAGAAAGGGAAAGAAAACTGATTATATAAAAGAAAATACAAATGACCTTTAAATATATGAAAAGATGTTCAGTCTTATTCACAAAAACAGAAATCCAAATTCCAAATGACTGGAATATCATTTTAAAGTTATTGTATTAGCAAAGATCTAAAGGTTTGATTAGACAGTGTGTTCTCATACATTGCTAGTTGAGTGTAAGTTGGCAATTTGCCATCTCACAGAATTAACAACGTAACTCAACAGGTTTCCTCCTGGGAATTTATCCCAGACTTTATTCACTCATGTATGAAATAGATTACTCATTATAGCATTGTTTATAATACCAAAAGATTTCACCAGTAGAGGATATACATAATAAAGTATCCCTAGGGATACAGTAGCTATGGGGATCATCTTTATGTGATACAGGATGATCTCCATGATCTAATGTTATTCAGAAAAAGCAAGGTATGATATGTATAGTATACTATCTTTTGTTTAAAAACAGGATGTAAAATAATGTAAATTGTGTTTTATGTATAAATTATCTTCAGAAAGATACACAAAAACTCATAGTAGGTGCCTCTAGAAAAGGAAACAGTATAACTGGATTATAACCATAAAGAAGAGCTTTTTCACCTTGTACCCCTTTTATACTTTGTGTTCCATGTGAATGTATATAATTCTAGGGTGTAAATATAATTAAATTTTAAAACATTACCCCCTTTTCTCATTTATACAGCAGTATTTGCTTATTATTGAAATGATAAAATAACTCTGAGACTGCAACCTAAATAATGATTCTATCTGAAGCAAAATATGAGCTTGGTGCTACCTCATAAATGGCAGTAGAGTACACAAGTCCTAGAGGGCAGAAAGTGGGGCGACTGGGAGGTAGAACAGAAGTCACACTTAAGGCATTAGTCTCCCAATTGGGAACCCAAACACATTACGTGGATGTTCCAATACCTAACTTAGTTATCTGCAAAAGTTGTTAAAACTAATGTCCCATTGTAACCAATATCTCTGAGATATAAGCATGAAACAGTTCTATGGCTTCCAAAAACTACCACCACTGTGCTCAGTTGAAATGCTCTTTGTCATTGACTGGCTTTCCTCATCAATATCTTATTCCATAATGATCAGTTACTCTCAATTATTTATTTATTTATTTTTTGAGACAAGCTTTCACTCTGTCACCAGGTTGGAGTGCAGTGGCATAACTGCAGCTCACTGCAGCCTCAATCTCCCAGGATCAAGTGATCCTCCTGCCTCAGCCCCCACTGACCATCCCCCAGCTCCCCACCCCAACCTTGAGTAGCTGAGAGTATAGGCACATGCCACCACACCCAACTGATTTTTGTATTTTTTGTAGAGATGGAGTTTTGCCATGTTGCCCAGGCTGGTCTTGAACTCCTGGCCTCAAACTATCCTCCTGTCTAGACCACCCAAAATGCTGGGATTACAGGTATGAGCCACAGTGCCCGGCCTACTCTCAATTATTAAAGTCATCCCCTTTAGGCTGTAAAGTCCTGTTTGCTTTAGTTTAGCTTTCAATATTTAGA
This sequence comes from Rhinopithecus bieti, assembly GCF_001698545.2. Taxonomy (NCBI): domain Eukaryota; kingdom Metazoa; phylum Chordata; class Mammalia; order Primates; family Cercopithecidae; genus Rhinopithecus; species Rhinopithecus bieti. Next base: position 567,638 of record NW_016808463.1, on the reverse strand, counting down.
ATTCTTTCGGTACCACATGACTCAACATGTACAAAATGCAAACAGGCTCTATAAATTAGCTGGGTGTGGTGGCACATGCCTGTAATCCTAGCTACTTGGGAGGCTGAGGCAAGAGAATCACTTCAACCTGGGAGGAGGAGTTTGCAGTGAGCCTGGATTGTGCCACTGTACTCCAGCCTGGGCAACAGAGCGAGATTCCACCTCAAAAAAAAAATAAACAACAAATAAAAGCCTCTATGGTGAAGAGACTTCTTTCCATCCTTTACTCATGGGTCTTTCCTTTACTCTCAGTTATGAAGGTTATGCAGTGTACAACTGTAGGAGGCTATATACACTTTGCATTTGTAACAGTATTTCTCAAAATTTGATGCAATTAAAAATAATTGAGAGTCCTCTTTAAAGGTAGATTATGACTCAGTAAGTCTGGGGTAGAAGCTGAGATTCTGCATTTCTAACAAACTCCCAGGTAATGCTGATGCTGCTGGTCTGGGAACCACACCTTTGAGTAGCAAGAGCCTATGTAATTGATGCCTCTGGAAGGTTGTATTTCCATCATGTGTGGCCTTACATGGAAGCCCTGCTTTGTTTGTCTCCCCCAAGGTTTGCAAGTTTTATTTTATTTTATTTTATTTATGATAGAGATGGGGTTTCTTTCACTATGTTGTCCAGGGTGGTCTCGAACTCCTGGGCTTAAACAATTCTCCTACCTCAGCTTCCTGAGTAACTGAGACTACAGGCATGAGCCACCATACCCAGCTCTCAAATTTTCAATATTCTTCCAAACATGTTCTAGGTGTATGTAAGCATATACATACATAAATATATATTTAATTATATACACATATGATAGCATATTATATAAATTGTTCTACATTTTGTTTCCCACCCTTTACCCCTCTCCACCTTAATATGACTTGGAGCCTGTTCCATACTGGTAAGTGTAGAGCTGCCTTGTGTTTTTAGTGACAAAAAAATTATTACATTGCACAGTGTAATTGTTATTTAGGAAATGAGTTTTCAAATGGCAGGAAAGCAGGCTACCCCTCTGACACGCTTGGTCTCAGCTCTGCCTCCCCCTCCCTCTGACACTTGTCTTCTTGTTCCAGCAACATCTGGCCTGAGACATCTATCCCACCTCTCCCCCACTGAAGAGATAAAAAGGGGAAGACATGGTTACACCACAGTTCTGTACTTCCCTGAAAAGATGACCAGGATTAGTCAAATCTTGCATGTACATGGCTGATGCTATAGCTGGCAATTCATTGACTTAATATATTGCATCTGTTCTCAGCTCTGGGATCCAAGAATACATAAAAGATATATCTAAGCTCTGTTCACCACCATTTCACATATATTGGTTATGATCCGTTTGACATACCTCTCTCCATTTTTTTTTTTTTTTTTAAGATAGGATCTTGCTCTGTTTCCCAAGCTGGAGTGCAGTAGCATGATCCCAGCTCACTGCAAACTTGAACTCCTGATCTCAAGTGATCCTCCCACCTCAGCCTGGAATAGGTAGGACTATACCCAGATAATTATTATTTTTTTAAATTTTTTGTAGATGTGAGGATCTCACTATGTTGCCCAGGCTGATCTTGTACTCCCAGCTTCAAGCTATCCTCCCACCTTGACTTTCCATAATTTTGGGATTACAGGCATGAGCCATTGCACGTGGCCACCTCTCACCATTTTATATTCAGAGTTATTATTTCTATTGGTGGGGTGAAAGAAGAACTATATATTTCTGATGTTCTTTCAAGAACCTTTATTATTCTATTGACTAGCAATAGCATTGATAAATTATTACAGAGAGATGGATAAATCATGTGCCCATAGGCTAAAATATGGATAGGACCAGATTCTAGAATGGCTCTATTAGTAGTAAAATTCTGGTGTTCAGAAAATCCTTTAACTTTGCAGTGCCCTAGTTACATAGAACCGTTAGCTGAGAAACAAAAGTATACAGAGAAGACAGTTAAGATTACTAAGGTACAGTATTACTTCTCATGCATTATTACCTTTCAATATATTAACTCTGGAATTTTTTTCAATCTGATGATTTATCATTTTGGCTGATTAGAAGTATACCTTAGACATATTACAGGTTCAGTTCCAGATCACTGCAATAAATATCACAATAAAGCAAGTCACATGAATTTTTTTTCCCAGTGCATGTAAAAGTTATATTTACATTGTACTGGAGTCTATTGAGTTTGTAACAGTATTATGTCTAAAAAAAAGTACATACCTTAATTTAAAAAACTATTGCTATCAATAAAACACAGCGTTTATTAATATGTTACCAATAAAAATGCTAATAATCATCTGAGTTTTCATTGAGTTGTAATCTTTTTGCTGGAGGAGGGTCTTGCCTCGGTGTTGATGGCTACTGACTGATCCGGGTGGTGGTTGCTGAAGGTTAGGGTGGCTGCAGAAATATCTGAAAACAAGACACAATGAAGTTTGCTGCATCAATTAACTCTTTCTTTCGCAAAACATTTCTCTGAAGCATGTGATGCTATTTGATAGCCTTTTTTTTTTTTTTTTTTTTGAGACAGAATCTCACATCGTTGCCCAGGCTGGAGTGCAGTGGCACAATCTCGGCTCACTGTAACCTCCACCTCCTGGGTTCAAGCGATTCTCCTGCCTCAGCCTCCTGAGTAGCTGGGACTACAGGCGTGTGCCATCATGCCTGGCTAATTTTTTGTATTTTTAGCAGAGACAGAGTTTCACTGTGTTAGCCAGGATGGTCTCGATCTCCTGACTTCATGATCCGCTCACCTCGGCCTCCCAAAGTGCTGGGATTATAGGCGCGAGCCACCCAACCCTAGGCTCCACTTCTGATTATAATTATCTTGCTATTTCTGCCATATCTGCAGTGACTTCCTGTACTGAAATCTTGAACCCCTCAAAGTCATCCATGAAGGTTGGAATCAACTTTTTCTAAATTGTTTATGTTGATATCTTGACCTCTTCCCATGAGTCACAAGTGTTCTTAATGGCATCTATAATGGTTAATCCCTTCCAGAAAGTTTTCAACTTACTTTGCCCAGATTCACCAGACAAATTACTATCTATGGCAGCTATAGGTTTACAACAACGGTAATAATAATAACAAAAGAGTTGAAAGTTGAAATTACTTCTTGATCCATGGGCTGCGGAATAGATGTGTTAGCAGGCATAATAATAACATTCATCTCCTTGTACATCTCCATCACAGCTCTTGTGTAATGAGGTGCATTGTCAGTGAGGATGAAAGGAATCTTTTTTTTTTTTTTTTTTTTTTCTGAGCAGCAAGTCTTTACAGGGGGCTTAAAATGTTCAGTAAATCATGCTATAAACAGAAGTGCTGTCATTCAGGCTTGTTATTTAACTTATAAAACACTGGCAGAATGGAGTTAGCATAATTTTTAAGGGCCCTAAAATTTTCAGAATAGTAAGTGTGCATTGGTTTCAGATGAAAGCCATCAGCCCCTAACAAGAGGGTCAACCTGTTCTTTGAAGCTTTGAAGCAAGGCACTGACTTCTCCTCTTTAGCTATAAAATTTCTAGATGGTATATTCTTTCAATGGAAACGTGTTTCATCTACACTGAAAATGTGTTGTTTAGTGTTCCTCCTTCATCAGTGATCTTAGCTAGATCTGGATAATTTGCTGCAACTTCTACATCAGCACTTGCAGCTTCACTTTGCACTTTTATATTTTGAAGATGACTTCCTTCTTTAAACTTCATGAACCAATCTGCTAGCTTCTAAATTTTCTTCCGCACCTTCCTCATGCGTCTCAGCCTTCATAGAACTGAAGAGAGTTAGGGCCTTGCTCTGGATTAGGTTTGGCTTTAGAGAATGCAGTGTCTGGTTTGATTTTATATCCTGACCACCAAAACTTTCTCCATATCAGGAATGAGGCTGTTTTGCTTTCTTAGCATTCATGTGTTCACTGGAGTAGCTCTTTTTAATTTTCCTCAAGAACTTTTCCTTTGTATTCACAATTTGGCTAACTGATGCAAAAGGCCTAGCTTTCAGCCTACCTTGGCTTTTGTGATGCTTAATCATTTTTAGCTTTTGATTGCAAATGAGAGCTATATGACTCTTCTTTTCACTTAAACGTTTAGAGGTCATAGGGTTATTGGTCTAATTTCAATATTGTTATTTCTCAGGGAATAAGGAGGTCCGAGGAAAGGGAGAGAAATGGGGGAATGTCTGATCTGTGGAAGTGTGGAACAATCAGGACACACACATTTATCAATTAAATTCAAGTCTTCTATGGGTGTAGTTTATGGTGCACCAACAAAATTGCAAGAGTACATCAAAGATCACTGATCACAGATAGCCATAAGAGATACAAATAAAACGAAATTATTTAAAATATTGAGAATTAACAAAACATGACACAGAGACATGAAGTGAACACATACTTCTGGAAAAAATGTTGCCAATATACTTATTTGACACAGGGTTGCCACAAATCTTCAAGATGTGAAAAATGCAATATCCAGCTGGGAGCGGTGGCTCATGCCTGTAATCCCAGCACTTTGGGAGGCTGAGGCAGGGGGGATCACAAGGTCAAGAGATCAAGACCATCCTGGCCAACATGGTGAAACCCTGTCTGTACAAAAAATATAAAAATTAGCTGCGTGTGGTGGCGCACTCCTGTAGTCCCAGCTACTTGGGAGACTGAGGCAGGAGAATCACTTGAACCCGGGAGTCAGAGGTTGCCATGAGCCGAGATCATGCCACTGCACTCCAGCCTGGCAAAAGAGTGACACTCCATCTCAAAAAGAAAAAAAAAAGAAAAAAGCAATATCCAAGAAGCACAGTGAAGTAAGGTATACCGATACTTGCTTTCCTTCTTCCTTTATCATTTGACTAGATACCTGAGCTGATTTGATATCAATACTTAATTCATTTCCATGAAAATTTATTAAGAGTATGGGCTATTACTAAATAACATGCTAGGCATTGGGGCTGCAGTGGTGCACAAAACAGATCAGATTTCAGTTATTAGGGAGCTTCCAGTTTTTGTAGATACATAAAATAAGAGGGCTATGTGAAAGGTACACAAATAAAAAGAGGCTGGGTGCAGCGGCTCACGCCTGTAATCCCAGCACATTTGGAGGCTGAGGCAGGTGGATCACTTGAGGCCAGGAGTTCAAGACCAGCCTGGCCAACATGGTGAAACCCCATCTCTACTAATACTAAAATTAGTTGAGCATGGTGATGGATCCCTGTAGTGCCAGCTACTTAGGAGGCTGAGGCAGGAGAATTGCTTGAACCTGGGAGGCAGAGGTTGCATGAGCCAAGATCACGCCACTGCACTCCATCCTGGGCAACAGAGCAAGACTCTGTCTCAACAACAACAACAACAAAAACAAATAATAAACAGTAATGAGCAAGGAACCTCTTCAGGTATAGAGGGTGTAATGATGGTCAGAGGAAGGTTTACAAAGGTTTTGTGGGAGTATGGGGAGAATGGAATGTGTTTTCTTTCACAAAAAAAGTTTTTTTAAACTCCTGTCAATAACCCAACTGTGAACTCAACTTTAGAAAGTTCAATAGAGGTATACTTCATGTCTCTTTTTCCTCATCCAATCTCATCAGCAAAAGAAAGAAAACTTAATTTTTTTCCTCTTCTTCAGTTCTATGGATTTTGTGCCTCTAGGAAAAAGAGAGTGGGACTTAACCCCAGAATTGGTCTTCTTGGAAACTGAGATACAGACTAGTTGTCAGGTCTCTGAGGGTTTTATGAATATCACAAATGGAGACCCAGTCCTGCAGCAGGCCATGGGGTACCTATGTGAATACAAGAAGCAGGACACTTATGGCATTCCCTTGGGCCCCTCCATGAAGGTTTCCTTGGCTGGCTCTGCAGCCCGTGGCATACGCCTGGGACATGCAACACGTGGCTGCCTTTTCTGAAGGTGAGGGACCAGGACTTGCAACAACATCACTCAGATGCAACAAGTCATCTTTCATGACCTTAGTCTCAGAGACTAGGAGGGGAGGTGCCTCAGAAAGATGACTGTGATCATCCCTGATTTGATCTGATTTTGAAAAAAACCAAAAAACAAAATATGACCTATCCTATGCCAGAGAATTATAGAGCATTATAACAGCAGCACAAGAACAACTCATAGTGGTGACAAAATTAGTGTTTTGAAAGTCATGACTTAATCTACTCGTAATCACAAGGCAAAGAAATACAGCTATATTTACAAGAAAAAAAGACCTTGAAGGTCAGTGTCTCTTTATTAAATTGGACACCTTCTTTTCAGTCTAGGGTAAAATTTTGCCTAACTTGTAGGTTTCTGATTACTAAGGATATTGGTAAAGATCCCTTTTCAGGGATCTTAGAGGTCCCTTTTTGGACTTAGGTCTACAGAAAACCGATATATTTTCTAGCAAGGCTCTCTTTTTTGGGGCACCACCCCATCCCCTAAATGAGTTAAAAGAGTAGGTCTTGGCTGGGCACAGTGACTCATGCCTGTAATCTCAGCTGAGATTGGAAGCTGAGGCAGGTGGATCACTTGGGCCCAGGAGTTCAAAACCAGCCTGGGAAACATAGGGAGACCTCGTCTCTACAAAAAATACAAAAATTAGCCAGTTGTGGTGATGTATGCCTGCAGTCTCAGTTACTGGGGAGGCTGAGGCAGGAGAATCACTTGAGCCAAGATAGGCTCAGTGAGCTGAGATTGCACCATGGCACTCCAGTCTGGCTGATAGAGCAAGACAGTCTGAAGAACGGAGTGGGACGGAAGTAGTATGTCTTAAATATAAAGTTAGATGATTCAATGTGATTGAAATGTAGTGGTTTGATTTACCTGCAAGTGCTATGTTGAAAAAAGGTGTGATTGGCCTTAAGCCATAAAGTTTGAAAGCATAGATGAGTTTCTCATGCCTGGATAGCCCAGTTCCTGAATGCCCGATTTCTCTTCATGCAAACTTACCTTCTCATTTGGCTGCATAAACTATGCAGGACTGAGGCAACAGGACAGACACCTGTCCCTGTTGTGTGGCTGCTCTGACATTCTTGCAGAGGATTTGTTCCTCTCTTGAATGGACAAGACAAGACTCAGTTTCTGCCAAGAGGCAAGTCTAATGGGACAAGGCTCACTCACTTCTTCATGTTCATCTTGCCTGGAGCAGTCCTTTATTTCCCTCTGGTAAGTGTCTCTCATTCTCTCACTAGGTCCAGGAAAAAAGCTTATATTTTATGATTCTGTTTCTTTTTTATACAGGCTCACTCATTCAGAGGAAAACAGATATGCTCCTAGTTCTGTCTTTAGGAACTAGGGTACTAGGAAATACAATGAAACTATCAAAACAGCATAATAAATAACAGTTGCTGATCCATGGGAATGGAATTTCAGAAAAGTCTCAGAGTAAGATTCGAAGGATGAATAGCAGTTTACCAGTGACAAGAGGGTAGGGTAGGCATTCTTGTCAAAAGGAGTGTGTGGCTCAAAAGCACCAAACAGACTGAATGTTTAAAGAACTATACAGAATTTGGTGCCCTTGGATATTAAAATAACAGAGGGAAATAGAAGACATGAAGTTGGAGAGTTGGAAGGGGTCGTATTATGAGTAGGTTTGCAGGTTATAACGACTAGCTCCATTCTTAATTGGTAGGTGATTCTTATGGGTTGAACTGTTTCCCCCCAAATTCCTATGCTGAAGTTCCAACCCCCAGTACCTCAGAATGTGACTGTATTTGGAAATAGGATCTTTAAAGAGGTGATTAAGTGACAGGGTGTGGTGGCTCACGACTAGCACTTTGGGAGGCTGAGGTGGGCGATTGCCTGAGCTCACGAGTTTGAGACCAGTCTAGCCAACATGGTAAAACCCTATCTCTACTAAAAATTCAAAAAATTAGCTGGGTGTGGTGGTGTGCACCTATAGTCCCAGCTACTTGGCAGGCTGAGGCAGGAGAATCACTTGAAACTGGGGGGCGGAGGTTTCAGTGAGCCGAGATGGCACCACTGCACTCTGGCCTAGGCGACAGAGTGAGACTCTGCTCCTCTCCCCACCAACACACAAAAAAAGTTAAAAAGAAAATTAGCCTGGCAAGGTGGTGTGTGCCTGTAGTTCCAGCTAATCGAGAGGCTGAGGCATGAGAATTGCCTAAAAATGGGAGGAGGAGGTTGCAATGAGTCAAGATGGCGCCACTGCACTCCAGCCTGAGTGACAGAGTGACTCTATCTTGAAAAGAAAAAGAAAAAAAAGAAAACAAGAAAGCAAGCAAGCAAGCAAGAAAGAAAGAAACAAAGAAAGAAAAAGAGGGGATTAAGATATAAGAAGAGGAAATTTGGCCAAAGAGACACCCAGGGTGTATGCACATAGAGGAAAGACCATGTGAGGATACGGTGAGAAAGTGGTCATCTGCATGCCAAGGAGCAAGGCCTCAGGAGAAACCAGGCCTACTAACACTTTGATGTTGGATTTCCCTGCATCCAGAGCTGGAAGAAAGTAAATTTCTGTTGTCTAAGTCACCCAATCTGTGATATTTTGTTATGGCAGCCATAGCAAACTAATGTAGTAATAGTCATTGAAAGATTTTATTCAGGGAAGCAGTCATTTTGATGGCAATGTGAAAGCACTGGAAAGCAGTGAGATGCAGGTAGGCAGATCAGTTAGGATATTGCATCAGTCCAGGCAAGAGATGGTAAGGGCTTGAATAAGGCAGTGACCATGGGAATGGTGCAGTGAGATTTGAGAGATAGTTCAGAAGTAGAAACTAATGGAGAGAGAGTGGATAAGTTGGCAACATTTTCCAGGTTTTTTGCTCAAGTGGCTGGGTGAATAATATGCCATCAAGGCCTGAAGTAAGAAATTTAGGAAGAAAATTTAGTTTCATTTTTAAGATAATGAGTTTGGCTTTTGAGATGTTTTATTGGAGTACCTATGGGACATCCTTGTGGACAGGTTCAGTGGTAGCTAAATATCCAGATGTGGAGATGAGGAGATAAGAGGGGCTACAGACAATAACTTGTGAGTCATCAGCAATAGTAACAGCAATAATAGTAATAATGGTTAACACTTAACCCAGGGCTTATCAGGTGCCAAGCAATGTTCTGAACCCTTTGGATATCACATATCCTTACAATGACCTATGGTGTAGAAACTGTTATTATTCCCATTTTAAGGACGAGGAAACTGAGGCAGAGAAACAATACCCAAAGTTACTCTCAGCCAGGAAGTGGTAGAGCCAGGCTTATAGCCCATACAGTCTGGTTTTACGGCATGTATCTTCACAAGGTGATTTGCCTCTTCATGTAGTTGGTAGTTAAAATTATGGAAAAATATTCAGATGCCTTAGAGAGGAGATCTCTATAGGGTGAGAAGAAAAGAGGTAAGTATAAAATCTGAGGACATTTCAATACCAATATGTAGAGATTAGCAGAAAAAGAAGATCCGAAGAGACAGCAACAGTTTGGTTGGAATGGTAGAAGGAAGACCAAGATGAGAAGTGGCCAACGGTGTCAATGCCACAGAGATACCAAGTAACAGACTCAGAAAAGTGTTCACTTAATGTGAAAAGTAGGAGAAAGCTGGTAGCCCCAGCAAGGATCATTTTATTTGGGTTTGAGGGAGACGAATCAGAAGTCAGATTACAGTGATTTGAGAAGTTAGAAAAAGAGGATGTAGAAATAAAAGAAGAATTATGGACAATCCTAAGTCAAAAGGACAAAGCTGGAGGCATCACACTACCTGACTTCAAGCTATACTACAAGGCTACAGTAACCAAAACAGCATGGTACTGGTACCAAAACAGAGCTATAGACCAATGGAACAGAACAGAGTCCTCAGAAATAATACCGCACATCTACAGCCATCTGATCTTTGACAAACCTGAGAGAAACAAGAAATGGGGAAAGGATTCCCTATTTAATAAATGGTGCTGGGAAAATTGGCTAGCCATAAGTAGAAAGCTGAAACTGGATCCTTTCCTTACCCCTTATACGAAGATTAATTCAAG
>NW_016808463.1:552506-556513 GCF_001698545.2 Rhinopithecus bieti | reverse complement strand
GATATAAATGATGAATTGATGGGTGCTGACGAGTTGATGGGTGCAGCACACCAACATGGCATAAGTATACATATGTAACAAACCTGCACGTTATGCACATGTACCCTAGAACTTAAAGTATAATAAAAAAAAAAAAAAGAATTATGGCTGAGAAGGATATGAGAGACAGAGAGTGCAAGAGAGAGCGAGAGAGAGAGCGAGCGAGCAATTTGGGCAAAAATTATAGGGATACTCCGTGACAAGACTGTGATTAAAATGGAGTGGTTGAACATGTTCATAGACTATGGGAAAGGAGTCAGCAGAAGAGGGGAGGTTTAAGACAGAGAGGAAAAAGTTGAGAAGGGATGTTTTAGAGAAAGTAGAGAAGTAGAATTAAGAGCACAGCTAGAGAGCTAAGGAGGCTGTGGAGATGTTTGGCAATGGCAACTGAAAATGATGGCATTCACTCTGATGTTCTTGGTCTTCTCTGAGAAGTACGGAGGCAAAGTTATCTGAAAAATGTGGTAGAGGAGAATGGATTGGGAGACAAGCAAAGATCAGTAAAAGGATTGAGAAATAGTATGAAGGGTTCAATAGACAGGAGAAACATTGAAATTGTAGTGTCAGCAACACTTAAAGATGTATGATAGTCTCCAATGTGCTGAGTTCCATAGGAGGAAGAATAGACAACATGCATTATAAGATTGTCTCAAGACTGGGTTTTGCAGCAGGCTGTGATAGAAAAACCTGAGTTGGTTGTGAGGAGTGGGGAAAGGGAGATGTTAAAAATGAGGGAATTTAAATGGTTGGGAGGCAGTTGTCCACTGGATGGGCCAAGGAGCACAGACTGGGCAGGAAATTAAAATCTAAGAGGGAACTGTTAAACTGAGGTATTCTCAATGTCCTGCTTTTTCTCATTCCCTCTCTTCCTACAGTTTTAAATGTTGTCACAGTGGTTAATATTTAGAAAATCAGCCATTGTGTCTAATTTTCATATTACTAAACATAGGATACATTGAGTACATATTGCTGCAAGCCCTATGGAAGTTAACTCAGTAATACTTATCAGATTACAAAGGCATTTACACTTAGACCCAGAAATTCTACTTCTGTCACTTTATCCTACGGATATACTTAGGCAGATACAACATGATGTGGGCAAAAGCAGCACTGTTGTTAGTAAAAGCTTGGAAACCTCCAAAATGGCCATCAAAAATGCTGCTATAAAAGAAATGAGGAAATTCTTTATATATTGACATGAAAAGATAACCAAGATATATTATTAAGTGAAAAAAAGGCAAGGTACAAAACAGTGGTAGAGTGTTCACTGTTTGTCTATAAAAATGGGGAATTATGAATGCATATGATGTTTGCCTTAGTTGCATAAAGAAATGCTGAAAATATCTACAAGTAGTGGATGGGACATGATGTCACTGTAAACTTTTCATATTGTTCTTATTTTTTACACATGTGGCTGTGTTGCTAAACATTAAGTGGAAATATACATGTATGTGTGCATGTATGTGTGTGTATGTATATATGTATATATATGTGTGTGTGTGTATATATATATATATAATTACAAGCTACATTGTAATAGTCATGAAGATGCACAGTCTAGATCTCATTACAAGGAATGAATTACTGCCCAGCTGTAGAGAAGGTGGTCTGCACAAGAGCCTCCAGCTGTCAGCTCCTTTAGGGTCAGCCTCAGGGATAAAGAGCCATCTTAGCCAAAGTTATGCCATTCCCAAGACAGCTTACATTTAGTGACTGAGAGAAGCGAGGGAATAAAGACTGGGACGTTTTAGTGTGGGACAACTCTGACGGGCAATTTTAGCCTCCTAAGCTCCCAGCCAAGGTTACTGGGGACTTTGCCCAGCCTGCATCTGGTTTCAACTTTTTTCCTGCTCAATTCTACTTCCTCTCCCCACTCTCCAACACGTTTGACAGATATTTATACCTTTTTATTTCTATTTTTAATTTTTTTTTTTTTAGAGATGGAGTCTCATTATATTGCCTAGACTAGTCTTGAACACTTGGGCTCAAGTGATCATCCTGCCTTGGTCTCCCCAAGTGCTAGGATTGCAGGCATGAGCCACTGCACCCAGCCAGATATTTATCCCTTATAAACATCTTGCAACCCGAACTTTGGCTCAGAGCCTGCTTTTGGAAGAGGCAGGAATATATATTTGATAACATTCTAAAGATTTAGTTTTCAGTACATAGTATACTTAATAGAAAAATCAAGACATTTACACTTAAAGGAATAATTCAAATAACATAATAGAAAATTATTTGTATCCAGTTGTCTTGCGTCTAATGTTTTTCAATATAACCTTTCCAAGTTACAATTCTAACAGTAACACTTACAATGTATCTTATTCTCAGTAAACAAACTATGTAACAAAAGGTTTTTTACTTCTGACAGTATCAAAGAACAGTCGCTATGTTTGCAAATTAAATTGGGCTGGGTGTGATAGCTTCATGTCTGTAATCCCAGCTCTTTGAGAGGCTGAGGTGGGAGGATGACTTAAGGCTAGGAGTTTGAGACCAGCCTGGGCAACATAATGAGACTCTGTCTCTACAAAAAAACAGAAATAAAAAATTAGTCAGGCATGGTGGCACATGTCTGTAGTTCTGAGCTCAGACGTTTGAGGTTACAGTGAGCGATGATCATGCACTGCACTCCAGCCTGAGTGACAGGGAAAGACCTTGTCTCAAAAAACAAGCAAGCAAACAATAAGTAATATAATAAATTAAGAGGCACTCTTTTTCTTAATGAAATATTTCTACCAGCGGTCCATATTACCTACTACATGTAAGCATGTGTGCATGAACACACACACACACACACACACACACACACACACACACACACACACACACAGAGTTGACGACTATGTTTGCAATCTTCCGATCTATCATCTATCCTTAATCACTTAAGAGACATTTTATTAAATGCTATGCATCAAAAACAGTTCTAAGACACAGGCCCTGTTTTCAAAGAATTCAATATAGTTGGCACTTGAATAATCATACCAGAATGCTTTTAAAATTCTGGTGTGAGGAGAACAATATGTAACCTCAAACCTGAGGCTACTTCAGATATCACAGTATTTTTTGTAAGACTTTCCTTTTCCGACTTCTGAATTTTCCATTTCTCTAAAACACATTTTCTGTAAAAAAAAAACAAAAAACTCCAGTATCTTTACAAAATATACTTTGTATGATATTTTCTCCCAATCTTCATACTTGAAAAAATAAACATATAGGGATTATGTTTATTTCTATTCTTTATTAATATTATGAAGTAAATCACTAGTAGATGATGTCTTTTAAATTTGTTTTCCTAGTTACCTATTTTGTGTTGTTATTTTGTCTTAATGAGATCCACTGAGACAATAAATTTCAAAGCACTTTTCCAACAGTGAAGTGAAAATATCAGCATTGTTGTTTTCATTAATTATTAATGGAATGAAGGTATTAACCCTGTTTTCTCCTCAAGATTCTGCAGAAAATGTAATTTTAAAAGTTCCATATTTAAATAACATACGTTTTCCTTTTAAAAAGTTCTATATTTCTAGACCCATATTTAAATAAAAAATAGTTTATAGTATTACATTTATATCTATTTGTGAGACGATGTTGACTAAGTGATCTGCCATATTGACTAAGTGATCTGACATCTAATATGACCATGGAAATACCTACTTTATTAAAAGAGGTAAAAAGTAATAGTTTAATTAATACTGATTCTATTTAATGGTTCAAAAAATCAGACCTCAATTAGAAACAGATACTCATTTCTCAGTGCATATTACTTGCTAAGCATTTTAGAGCTCCAAAACAAGTAAGGCTTTGTCAGTCTTTCTGAAGAGTTTATAAGTATATAATATATTCAAGAGGAATAAGGCAAATAAGCAGGAAGGGAGAGACAAATCCCATAAAGAAGAAACTTTGTAGTGGAGAGCTTCAAATACCAGAGTGATATCTTTTCTTCTCTTTCTTTTTTTTTTTTTTTTTTT
>NW_016808463.1:533106-549070 GCF_001698545.2 Rhinopithecus bieti | reverse complement strand
AAAATCAGACCTCAATTAGAAACAGATACTCATTTCTCAGTGCATATTACTTGCTAAGCATTTTTAGAGCTCCAAAAACAAGTAAGGCTTTGTCAGTCTTTCTGAAGAGTTTATAAGTATATAATATATTCAAGAGGAATAAGGCAAATAAGCAGGAAGGGAGAGACAAATCCCATAAAGAAGAAACTTTGTAGTGGAGAGCTTCAAATACCAGAGTGATATCTTTTCTTCTCTTTCTTTTTTTTTTTTTTTTCATGGAGATGGGGTCTTGCTTTGCTGACCAGGCTGGTTTCAAACTCCTGGCCTCAAGCAATCCTCCTGATTTAGCATCCCAATGTGCTGGGATTACAAGCGTGAGCCATTGTGCCCGGCCCAGGGTGATATCTTAATAATGGTGATGGTTTCAAGAGTTTATAAATATGGCAAAGCTTATTAAATTGTATACTTTAAATACATAAAGTTTAATGTATGTCATATTTACCTCAATAAAACTATTTTCAAAATACCAGTTTTGGTATTTTTGAAATGTTATATATAGTGGAAAACATTGCATTTTCTTAAAGCAGAGAAATGACAAAACTGGTATTCTACCCTATGAAGAATAAGTGGGTGGCAATGTTAGTTGACTTAGTTAAGAAAGGAAAATGATAAACCATGGTAGAGTACCCCAGTATGGGGGTATTCTGCTAGATTAAGTAGGCATTTTGATTGTTAATGGCTTAATAGAGCTAGAGTTACCGGCTTAGAGACTGCTAAAGAAAAAGAAAAACCTTGCTTGAAGTTTTATTAAGAGTAAGAATGAGTCCCAAGAAGTCTAAAGACCTAGAATAACTGTATAGGTTTCCAAGTCTTATAGAAGAGTATGATAGTGATGATAGTGAAAAATATAAATATCTTCTAATTTGCAAAGCCTTTTCTGGGAGGCAGTGACTCCCAGAAAATGTAAATATTATGTTTACACTGCTTAGGATAATAAAGCCCAACTCTTTATCTTTTGTAACTAATGAATGATGAATCAGCTAATTCATCTCTCTATCTCATTCTATAATAAAAAGATTAGTGATTTCAGTTCAGTCACTTCCTCAGAACTGTGGTCTGTATTGTGTCAGGACAAGATCGAATAAGTGCGTATCCACCTTTTATATGTCTATACAATTATTTGATTCTAGAAATATAAGTGTGAAAGAAAATGCGTAAATATGTTGGTGAAAAGTGTGACAGCACAAGCCTAAGCAGATGAACAAAATGAAAAGTAGTTCTTAAAGGGAATAAAAGTCCTTTAAATGTTTGCATTTCCCAGGTTTTAATCTCTTGTTACCCAGAATATAATTGAAATATACTATTTTAATGGCTGGGCACGGTGGCTCACGTCTGTGATTCCAGCACTTTGGGAGGCCAAGACAGGTGGATTGCCTGAGGTCAGGAGTTCGAGACCAGCCTGGCCAACATGGTGAAACCCTATCTCTACTAAAAATGCAAAAGTTAGCTGGGCACGGTGGCGGGTGCCTGTTATCCCAGCTACTCAGGAGGCTGAGGCAGGAGAATCGCTTGAACCCAGGAAGTGGAGGTTGCAGTGAGCTGAGACTGCGCCATTGTATACCAACCTGGGTGACAGAGCGAGACTCTGTCTAAAATGTATATATATATATGGATATATATATATACACACAAAAATACAAAACAAAAAAATACAAAAACGGTTGAAAGTGGTGGTGCACGCTTGTAGTCCCACCTACTTGGGAGGCTGAGGCAGGAGGATCAATTGAGCCCAGGAAGCAGAGGTTGCAGTGAGTTGAAATCACTCCCCTGCACTCCAGCCTGGATGAGAGTGAGACCCTATCTCAAAAAGAAGAGTATATATATATATATATATATATATATATATATATACACACACACACACACACATACACATATATATACACATAACTCATAGGTTACCTGTGTTTAGACATGTTAAACAAAGGTTTACAGTTTTCTTTGAGTGTTTGAGAATTAATTAGTAATAGGTACACAGAAGACTGAACAAATAAGGTGATCATTAATACCAGGAAAAACAAACCAAAAAATTGCACATGAGACCAGACACAGTGGCTCACGCCTGTAATCCCAGCACTTTGGGAGGCCAAGGCAGGTGAATCACCTGAGATCAGGAGTTGGAGACCAGCCTGGCCAACATGGCAAAATCCTGTTTTTACTAAAAATACAAAAAAAAAAAAAAAAAAGCAGGAACTCGTGGTGCATGCCTGTAATCTCAGCTACTCAGGAGGCTGAGGCAGGAGAATCACTTGAACCTAGGAGGCAGAGGTTGCAGTGAGCCGAGATCGTGCCACTGCACTCCATCCTGGGCGACAGAGTGACAGTCTGTCTCAGAAAAAGAAAAAAAAAAAGAAAAAAAGAAAAAAATTGCACATGAATGAAAATGTTACCATAGTACACAAGGTGGCTAATTTGTGAATAATATTACCATAATCATAATAAGATGAATACTGAATATTGATTTAACCCCAAACAGTGATATAACTACATTGAAAAGATGATGAGAAAGTGTATATGTATGTGTGCATTTTGCAGAGACAGACATGTATAAGAAAGATTAAATCCTTGTCTTTCAAAGTAGCAAGTTAATAGATACCATCTAAAACATTTTTTAAAAATCAAGAAATATTACTATAATCTATTAAGAATTAGGAAGGTAAATACAAAGAGGGAGAGAAAAAGGAATGGACTTGAAAGTGGTTGTCACTAGAGATCTGGAATCAAGTGTGGGAAACGATGGGTCAGAAGACTGCTGGCTTTTGTTTGTTTGTTTGTTCATTTGTTGTTAAAAATTCTGTAGTAGTATCTCATTGTTTAAATTATTTATCCATATTATTATGCATTCTATTAGGTGGTTATTTGGTGAAGACCACAAATATTATGTATAGTATGAATAAAAATAACTGGCTGGGTGCAGTGTCTCACCCCTGTAATCCCAGCACTTTGAGAGGCTGAGGTGGGAGATTGCTTGAGCTCAGAAGTTTGAGACCAGCCTGGGCAACATGGTGAAATCCTGTCTCTACTAAAAAAATTCAAAAACAGCTGGAAGTGGTGGTGCATACTTGTAGTCCCACCTATGTGGGAGGCTGAGGCAGGAGGATCAATTGAGCCCAGGAGGCGGAGGTTGCAGTGAGTTGAAATCACCCCACTGCACTCCAGCCTGGGTGACAGTGAGACCCTATCTTAAAACAAACAAACAAACAAACAAAACCTGTCTTATTCTTACTCAAATAGGTACTTACAATTTGGAATGAAGTTTCCAATTAGAGTTTCTATATGGATTTAGTAAATACTTAATCTCAGGCAATTTAGATGGAAGAGAAGAGGGTATTTTCTACAAAATTATGGTGATGATTTAAAATGTGGTTCCAGTGGCGACAACAATACTGATGCTGCAGGTGCCGGTGAAGAGTTAGATTGAAATTGTTCAATGTATACAAGTGGGAAAAGCACATCAATTGGGGAACATTCTACAATACTAGGTAACTTGAAATTGTAAACATGTATGTGTAACTAAATCCATAAATTATTTTTTGACTATGTCCTCAATATTCCTGAAATATGAAATATTCTTGTTGGCAAAAACAAACAAACAAAAAACCCCACAAAAACTACGTTTGCATCTTCTCATTAGGAAAAAAGAAATTGATTTAAATTTGAAGTCACTTTATATTTTGGAAAATTTCATAGCCATTGTTCTCTAAAGCTACTAATAATTACATTTAAATCGAATTTCGAATCCACCACTAATTAGTTACTCTTTCTTTGTCTATCTTATAAAGTCACTAAAATCATCCTCATGTGAAATGCACATGTTGTACCATGTCTCATACTATCATCTTGATCAATTAAAAATTAAAATTTTCACTACTCAAAATATTCTGATAAGTAATCAAAGGCTATATACTTTAGGAAAAAACTAAAAATAATCCACACGTTTATTTGAGATTGAAATGGCCTTATAAGTCTTGTTGGCAGTCTTAAAGCTAAAGCAAAGTCTACAAATGCATTAACCCAGAAAGAAGAGGACAAGTTTGTGCCATATAATTTTATAATTGGAAATTTAAATTATAAAATAAAAAGTACACAATAAATGGTGCATCTCCTTTGTTTTAACCCCATCCAAAATTAATCCCACTTTTTGGTCACATCCCTGACAAAGGCATCTTTCTCTCTAATGCTACAATATTAGCCTGGGGTTCAGGAACATCCCCGAGAGGACAGAAAGGAATTACCCAGGAAACCACTGCAGAAATTCCAAGTATCTTTTAAGTGCTTTACAGCTGACTGCTGAAGTCCTTTTGACATGGTCACTATTGTGACAGGAATAATATTGCTTCATGGTCAGTCTGTGGTGAGATTATGTGTGAAAATCTTGGACTTCCAAAGAATTAAGAAATTAAAACAACAGCAACATCAATAAAATCAAAATAAAACCAGATATGAAAAAAACCTCCCTAATAAAGACCGAATTATTTCTTCTCTGCATACACCAAAAGATCATTCTGATGTAGATAACAGAAGTTGAGTTGAATCATAATTTTTTTTAGTTGATTATAGATGCCACTAGAAAAGTTTAAGCGTGTTTAGACAGGGAAATGGAAGTACACATTTTCTTCNAATGCTACAATATTAGCCTGGGGTTCAGGAACATCCCCGAGAGGACAGAAAGGAATTACCCAGGAAACCACTGCAGAAATTCCAAGTATCTTTTAAGTGCTTTACAGCTGACTGCTGAAGTCCTTTTTGACATGGTCACTATTGTGACAGGAATAATATTGCTTCATGGTCAGTCTGTGGTGAGATTATGTGTGAAAAATCTTGGACTTCCAAAGAATTAAGAAATTAAAAACAACAGCAACATCAATAAAAATCAAAAATAAAAACCAGATATGAAAAAAACCTCCCTAATAAAGACCGAATTATTTCTTCTCTGCATACACCAAAAAGATCATTCTGATGTAGATAACAGAAGTTGAGTTGAATCATAATTTTTTTTAGTTGATTATAGATGCCACTAGAAAAAGTTTAAGCGTGTTTAGACAGGGAAATGGAAGTACACATTTTTCTTCTTTTACATTTGCTGAAAGAAGATCTATTATCTCTAATAATTTCTGAGTGAAATGCAATTTAATTGTACAGTTTCCTGTAAATAAATACATTTCCATGTTTCATATGGTAGAGAAGAAATTTGGTTTTGTTTGCATCTCATTTTTGTATTTTAAAGAGTGAAGAGTGAAATTATAATGACAAATTTCCCTTTGTTTTCCTCTATTTGAGAGTTCATTGCTGAATACTTTTAACATTTAATCATAAGGGGGAAAATGACCCCAGAATTATGTGATCTTTAATGACTCCATGTTGACAACTAGATACAAAAAGAGAAGCAAGATGAAGGACATCCTCTTAACCCATTCAGATAGAAATGTGAATCAAGTGGAAACATTTTATAAATGCTTATTAATATAAGCAAGTTGCTTTATTTGCTAGCATTATTATACTGTGCAATAAAATACTCCTGGTGGTTAGAAGCAGTTACGAACAGCTAACTATTGTTTTCATATTTCTATTTTTTTATGTTCCGATATAAGGCAACACCTACATAAAAAAATTACAGGGGGAGGAAAAGGAGAGAAATTAGGATAGGCTATAAAGATTGGACAAATCCTAAATGGTGTGATTACAGGGCATGATGGCCACTGAATAGATCCATTAGTCGTAATTGAATCTGTCAGGAGCCAGTTAAATGGCTGTCTCTGAGGAGGTCACCTTCCACATATGAGCTGGTCTATGCCTTGTATTAGCCTTGTCAGGAGATTGAATCCTGACTTATCCGGAGAAACCTTTAAAACAAATAATAGGAATGAAGTAGCAAAGCTCAAAGGTAATAACATTCTGGACGGGAACAAAATGCATAGCATAAGGAGTGGTGATCTCACCAGACAAACTTTGTTGTCCATCCTGTTCCCAGTCTGTGTGGCACGCTCCCCGTTTTCTCCTCTAGGTTCACTGTTAGCCTCCCAACCCAGCTCTGGGCTGACATTTTCAAAGGACTGCATCAAAGGGGATTCCTTGCCCTGTGACTTCCATAGGAAGTCCTGTTTGGAGACCAGAGGATGGAAGAGAGAGAATATTTATTTCCCTGCTCTTGGGTATTTAATTCCCTGGTTTCTTCCTTCCTGGGGGCCTTGTACTTCACCAAGGACCACAGCTGGTCTTGATTAGAGTGAGGCAAGTGAGGTCCTAGGATGAAAAAAATTTAAGGAGGTCCTCATTCTCAGGGTTGTGCAAGGGGTGAGTCAAAACCGGAGAGAGGCCCTCCTTAGATTTATTTTGTCACCAGTTCCTTACATTAGCCCTTCCTTTAATTGAGCTGATTTGAGGGGATTATTTTCTTATTTTCAAAACAGCACAGACCAAAATAGCAAAAAAACCAGAAGCCTGAGAAGCACTTGGTGAAAACTTGGTTATTCCAAAAGAATTCAGGATTCTTGGGCCCAGAAACATATCCTGGTCAAGACTGGATTTGTGTTGCTTCATAAATTGTAAGGCCAGTGAAAAAAGAAAACGTGGCCCGGTGCTGTGTCTCACACTTGTAATCCCAGCAGTTTGGAAGGCCAAGGGGGGCAGATCACTTGTGGTCGGGAGTTCAAGACCAGCCTGGCCAACACGGTGAAACCCCGTCTCTATTGAAAATACAAAGCCTAGCTGGACATGGTGGTAAGCACCCTGTAATCCCAACTACTCAGAAAATTGCTTGAAAACCCAGGAGATGGAGGTTGCAGTGATCCAAGTTCATGCCACTGCACTCTAGCCTGGGTGACAGAGCAAGACTTCGTCTCAAAATAAATAAATAAATAAATAAATAGAAAAAGATAATGCAGGGTGCCCATGGAAACATTATTGAAAATGTCAAGGAAGCAACAGCAGAGCATTAAAGCAAGCACAGGAACTTTCTTAGTGTGGGTTCCTATATGACTACATAGGTCATGTACCCATGAAGTCCAGATTCTGACATATTTGCAAATGAAATGGTTAATCATTGAGGAATTGTGAGAACTGAAAAAGTATTAGAAAATAAAATTAAAAGTCATTTAAAATTTTGCAAGACCTATGACGGCAGCATGGGTTTATTATGCATCTTTTTAACCCATGGTGTTTATTAGAGCACCTTATACATAGTAAGAACTTAGCATTAACAACAATAATATCTGTATTTATTGAGCTCTTATTATGTGCCCAAAGCCTGGTGCACAGTATTTATTTGTTGAAGTAATGAATGGATAGATTAAATTTAGAAACTGGTTAAGGGCTTTATATGAATAATCTCATCTAATACTTAATCAACCTAGTGAGGTAAATATCATTATCTCTTGAATTAGTCTGTTCTCACACTGTTAAAGAGATACTACCTGAAACTGGGCAATTTATAAACAAAAGAAGTTTGATTGACACAGTTCTGCATGACTGGGGAGGCCTCGGGAAATTTACAATCATAGTAGAAGGCAAAGGGGAAGCAAGGCACATCTTACATGGCAGCAGGAGAGGAATAGAGAAAGGGAGGGAGTGTCACACTTTTAAATCATCAGATCTTGTGAGAATTCATTCATTATCAAGAGAATAGCATGGGGGAAACCACCACCCTCATGATCCAGTCACTTCCCACCAAGTCCTTCCCTTGACAGACACGTGAGGACGACTATTTGAGATGAGCTTTGGGGTGGGGTGGGTGGGGGACACAGCCAAACCATATCATCTCTATTTTACAATAAAGAACCTGAAGTTCAGAGAGTTAGTTTGCTCAAGGTCACACAGTTGGTTAACCTCTGCAATTTGTATCCCTATTTCTATGATTCCAAAGTCTAAGATCTTAACCACTCTGCCCACAATAGGCACTCTGGAAGAATTGAATGATTTTTGGATTATCTTTGGGCATTAACTGAGTTTACCTCTAACAACTCTATTAACTTGATATTAAAAATTAGCAATTATTATCATTTAAAAAATGTTAAATCCCAGCTAGTAAATACTAACTGTATAAGAGACTCTGATTGTCTACAGAACATTCTCTCCTTAGAAAGATGTATTTTCAGTCTTATATTTTATTACATTTCTGATCTTCTGTAAATAGGGCAATGAAATTATTATATCATGGATATAATATAAATGACAGATTGTGTCATGGATGCCTACACCCTTATAAATATGTCAGGCCAATTAGAACTCTTAGTCTTATATTGAAATATGCACCGTGGATAAAATTACATACATATAAACATCTATACATTGAACTCTCAGTGACAAATTTCAAGAAGTAGAAGCCTTAAAATAGAGAGGAAAAAGTTCTTAAGAATGGAATATGCCTTGAAACCAAATTTCACTTCTCCAATTATTGTGTGGACAATCCTGCTATCTCATACCAGTCTTCTAAAATCCTTAAGCTTGAAGAATGGCTTCAGCCCAGAACAAGCTTTCTCTAAGTGGAGTGCAGGAGGATCTGAGCAGCCAGACTCAAATGTGCACAACAGAAGAGCAGAATCTCTGTGTGTATATGGTGACTGTTCAGTTTTCCATCTATTAGCCATCCTTGCCAGGGAGGCATCATTCTCTCACAAAGATCGATTAGTATGGTAACATGTAATAAAAGATAGGAGAGATTAAAAAGAAGAAAGAATGCAGAGAGAAGAGAGAAAATGGGTTACTGTTAAACAGAAGCTGGGGCAAATAATTATGCTCCTGACAGGCAAAAAAGGGCAAAAAGTTTCCTGTATTGCTCCCTAATACAGTCACCTTTGAAGATGTGATCTGCCAACTCTCAAAAGTAATCTGATATACACAGACATCTAAATCATAGCTGTCACTGGAGTGCTGCAGCTGGCTTGTACAGGCTCCTGAGAGCTAATTGTGTACATCTCTTTCGAATTCCATATTCAGTGACATCAGGTTCATAGTTTGAAATTGGCCATAATAGGAATATTTACATCACAGAAATCAGCAACTGTTGTACTTTTTTTTATTTCTCCCTGGAGAGCCTGTTTACCCGCATACCACTGACTGTAGCTTATGAAGACAACATAACTCCATAGTGTGTACATGGGATAGGGAACCATACTCTACTTTTATGTGAAGGCAACGAATAAGGAAAAATGAATAAGTAAAACTCCTGTAAACTTTATAGAAGATTGTTCCAAAGGTCCTGCTGGCATATTGCAGTTTTTAAAATTCAACTACAAGTGCATTGCAATGTCATTCAAAAGGTTGAATCATAATTGGCATACTCTGTAGAAGAAGTGAGAAGTATAGTATAATTTTTATAAAGTTTTCCATTGAAAAATAATTTTTCAAGGCTATGGGAGCTGGTTTGACTATCGAGCATCTTTATTGATAAATATCAAGCCCTATGGCTTTTGTGCAACACATATTTAAATTAAACAAGTGAAATCAATAAATTATAACTTAAAAATAAATTATTATTATTATTTTATTTATTTATTTTTGAGATGGAGTCTCACTCTGTCACCCAGGCTGGAGTGCAGTTGCGCAATCCCAGCTCACTGCAAGCTCCGTCTCCCGGGTTCACACCATTCTGCTGCCTCAGCCTCCTGAGTAACTGGGATAACAGGCGCCCACCACCACGCCCAGCTAATTTTTGTATTTTTAGTAGAGACAGGGTCTCACCATGTTGGCCAGGCTGGTCTTGAACTCCTGACCTTGGGTGATCCACCTACCTTGACCTCCCAAAGTGCTGGGATTACAAGTATGAGCCATGTCGAAAATAAATTATTTTAAAAAATAACCAAAGAACTACAGGAAAAACCTATGTTACTTAAAATATTATTGTTTAGCTGGTTAAACAATCTAGGTCACCAAAAGGACTCACCAAACTTCACTTCCATGGATTTAAATCTATTTACAAGTTGCTTTTATTTAAATAAACTAATAGTTTCTAATACATAACTTATTGAAGTAAACTGATAATTAGGCATCAGTTTGTATTCATTTTGGAAGCCAATGGCCATTTCTAGCAGTATCAGCAGTAAAGATACTCAGATTTTATTCCCATTGCTTGGAGTATGCAGTGGCAATGACCCTCTGAAAACCACTCCAGAATGGTAGCGGGATATCTTGTATTTTGGGGAAGATTTTGCCAGTATAGAGAAAAATGGAAAAGGAGGCCTAGTTACTCTTGTTTGTTTTTACCCTTGGTTGTTTCTATTTTTTGACAATTACAAATAATGTTGCTATGAACATTTTAATACAAGCTTTTATGTGGATTTATGTTTTAGTTTCTCTAGGGCATATACGTAGGATTGGAATTGCTAGGTCATACATAACTGTATTCTTAACATTTTGAGGAACTGTCAAACTATTTTTCCATAACAGTGCACCATTTTACATTCAACAATGTATAAGGGTATACATATATATAAGGGTATACATATATGCATATACATGTATATGTATATAAGTGTATATACACACGTGTATATATACATATGTGTATATACACTTATATACATAAATGTGTATATATACGTATATACATATACGTGTATATATACTTATATACATATATGTGTATATATACACACATATACATAAGGGCATATACATATATATGCCCTTATGTATATGTGTGTATATATACATTGTATACCCTTATTCATATATATACACATATACCTTTATATATAAATAATATATATGTATATATTCATATATACCCTTATATATATATACATATATTTATATATACAGGGTACATATAAATGTATAAACCACGTCAACAATGTATAAGGGTTCTAATTTCTCTGCATCCTCATCATTTATTGTCTTTTTTATTATAACTATCCTGGTAGGTGTGAAGTGGTATCTAATTGTGGCTTTGATTTGCACTCTCCTAGGAGTTATGATGTTGAGCATGTTTTCATTTATTTACTACCTATTTGTATATCTACTTTGAAGAAATATCTATATATTTTTATTTAATTATACTTATTTAATTAATAATTTTTTTTTTTTTGAGACAGGGTCTAACTCTGTCACCCAGGCTAGAGTGCAGTGGCATGATCTCAGCTTATTGCAACCTCTGCCTCCCAGGCTCAAGCAGTCCTCCCACCTCAGCCTCCCAAGTAGCTGGGACTACAGGTGTGTGCCACACATGGGGTCTTGCCATGTTGCCCAGGCTGGTCTTGAACTCCTGAGTTCAAGCGATCTGCCCACCTTGGCCTCTCAAAGTGCTGGAATTACAGGCGTGAGCCACTGCGCTTGACTCCTAATTAATAAAAGTTCTTTAATTAGATTGTTTTTTTAATTGTCAAGTTGTGAAAGTTTTTCTGTATTCCTCTTTACTCTTAATTATCTGAAAATCTGTCAATCGTTCTTTAAGGTAAAAAGGCTAAATCAAGACCTTATGCTATCAGTTTGGATAAGAAGAGAGGTACTGGGTCTATCTGTAGTGGTATGTTGGAGTCAGTTTGTCACAAGAGACTATGGTTAAATTTCAGAAACTTTGCAAACTACTTGTTAAACACAGCCCTTATTAAAAAGCAAATTATATCAACTTACAATTAAATATCTTGTATTAGAAATAAATATATTAGGTGTTCTAAGTTTATTACATCTGAATTATTTTTCTACATTTTATTATTATTTATGCTATTGGGGTTATTTATGCTATTGTCTCTATGGTGGAAATATTATACAATTATGTATAAGTGTACACCTCTTCCCAACTCCATGTGGAAATTGACCATGTGGGAGTACTGTATTTATACCATGGAAGTTGGCAAACACTACACGTCAGCCTCACCCCTATCTCTTTCCACCAGAGCTGGTAATTAAACATTTGTCAGCACACCGCTGGACAATTAGGCCTGGATATTATGAAAATGTTCCAAAGGCCTAATTCTTGACAGAGAATGTTAGGGGAAGGAAATTTTTCAAGACCCCTAGCAACCCCTGCTGAGAGCATATCTTTGAAGTCCAGACTGTGGTGCCACTTTGAACAACTCTCATGAAGTTCCATCAAAAGATACTGGTCAGCTTTGCCTATTAAGTTGGAGAAAGTGGGCCATGTGTTCTTCGAAAGTCTGGGGGACGATGATGATTTTATTTGACTTTGCTCTGTATAATCAGTGTTTAGCATGACATTGGGCTGATACTATTTACTTAGTAATATTTGTTCAATAAATGATAACTGTGCTTTTCATCTGCTCCATGGTTATAAGGACTGAAATTTAAGAAGCCTGATTGAATAGATTCCTTCAAAATTTTCCCCCAGTACCTACTTAATAAGTTCCTGGGGTAAGAGGTTGTGTCAGAATCCAGGGTGAGATGGGGTAGTGTTGGGGCAGAACCATACCTATGGAAGCAGCAAGAGAACCAGTTACTTCTCTGGTGCACATTCTCCAAAAATGCAAGAGCCACAATCAGGGGCAATTGACTTCTTCCTTGTAAGACCCTCTTTTTCTGGTTAAAAAAGTTTTTCTTCTATAAATTTAGTTCCCTAAGTCTCATAGGCCAGCCCTGAATCACATGGCCATGACTTGCTGTAAGGAAGTCTGGGAAAGTGTCTGGCAAAGGGGAAGAAGAGAGCCATGGTTGGCTTAGGTTAGGGGCAGGCAAACTATAGTCTGTGGGCCAAATCTGGACGATCACCTAATTTTATAACACTTTCAAGCTAAGAATAGTTTTACATAAAATATATACCAGGGCATGGCCATCACGTCAAAACAAGAAAAGAAGATAAAAGTGAACTTTTTATGTCATGCTTTTAAGGCACAGTGGGGTGTGGATTATTTTGTTATCAAATTAGATGACAAAGTATGTGTCTACTGTGCAGTGATACTACACCTGGGTTAAAACATAATATATATCAACATTGCCAGATTCATCACAATATTCTCAACTCACAGGATGACAATGGTGAGAAAATGTGAAAATTTACAATGTAATACGTCATCACAGCAGAATTTCTTCATAAAAATAACAAATAAAAGAGTTGAAACCAAAGTAATTTTCTGAGTGGCTTCTTTGTTGGCCAAGCAAAGAAAGCTGTTTACTGATGATGAGTTAGTTAAATCATGTTTGATCACAGCAGTTGAAAAAAATTGTTTTCCAAGAAAATAAACTTGTTTCAGACTATTTTAACCTTTCAGTGAGATCTGTTGTTTGAAGAGTTGACACTGGGAGCAACATCAATAGTCAATTACAAAACAAGGTAGATGATTTTGAGTGGTTTTCCTTGGCTCTTGATGACTTGACAGGTATTACCAATAGTGCTCAGCTGTTTATTCAAGGAGTCAATGCTGAGTTTAAAGTGACTGAAGAATTAGCCTCTATGAATTGTCTGCATAGAACAACTATGGGCAAGTATATTTTCAAAGAAGTTGGGAAAACATTAATAAAACGTGAAGTAGAATCTGCTAAGATTCCTTATAACTGATGGTGATAAAAATATGTATGGAGCAGAAAAGGCTTAGTTGGACAAATTAATAAAACTTTTGAAAATGTGAGATGCTTAAAGCCCGTTGTTACTTATTATGCTGTTCATCAGCAGGTAATTTGCAGAAAGTGTTTGAATCTATTGTGTGTTTCCGACCCAGCAGCTCCAATGATGAACTTCATTTACTCGGGTGGACTTAATGATCAATTCTGTAAACTTTTGTCAAAAATAGAAACTGAATATCCTGATTTGCCCTATCACACAGCAGTTTGATGGCTTAGCAGCGGTAAAGTTTTGTTGCAATTTTTAAAACTCAGGCCTGAGATTTCTGGAATTAGAAGAACCTCCCTCAATTACTGTTATTGAACATGAGTGGCTTCGAAAATTAGCTTTTGCTGCAGACTTCATCATGTTTCTCAATATAAAATTACAAGGCAAACAGTGCTTACATGCAAAACTCACATTATGGTAAAATCATTTTAACAAAAACTAATGCTGTTTCAATCACAAGTAATGTCAACCTGCTTAATATAGTTCCCGTGCTGTCAAAGTTTTAAAAAGAAGCAAGAGCTCCATTCCCACAAACATTTGCAGGAGATATATTTTCCAAGATCAAACTATAGTTCCAATAGCATTTTTGGATTTCGATGCAAGTGGAAAGGAAATTTTCAAACATCAAAATCCATTTATTAAAGAAGACACAAATAAATGGAAAGACATCCTCTGTTCATGGACTGGAAGAATACCATTACAATGTTCCTACCACCCAAAAGGATCTACAGATGCAATACAATCCCTATAAAATTTCGATAATATTACTTAAGAAATAGAAAAAGCAACCTAGAATTTATATCAAACCACAAAAGGCCCTGAATAGCCAAAGCAATCTTGAACAAGAAGAACAAAGCTGGAGGTATCATACTTCTTGATTTCACAGTATATTACAATGCTACAGTAACAAAAACAGTGTGGTACTGGCATAAAAGTATACAGATAGGCCAATGGAACAGAGCAGGAAGCCCACAAATAAATCTACATATCTATGGTCAACTGATCTTAAACAATAACACACAAGGAAAACTGATATTCACATGTAGAAGAATGAAATTGGACCCTTATCTCACCCCATGTGCTAAAGTCAACTAAAATGGATTAAATATTCCATAAGATCTTATTCAAACATAAGACCTAAAGCTGTAAAATTACTAGAAGAAAAGAGGAAGAAAGCTTCTTGACCTTGTTTGAGCAATGATTTTTTTTGAATATGACCCCAAAAGCACAGGAAATGAAAGCAAAAATAGACAGGTGGGATTGCATCAAACCAAAAAGCTTTTGCACAGCAAAGGAAACAACACAGTTAAGAGACAACTTACAGAATGAGGGAAATATTTGCCAACTATTTATCTGATAAAGGGTTAATATAAAAAATACAAGGAACTCAGTTTAATAGCCAAAAAAACAAATAACCTTATTAAAAAATGGACTAAGGATCTGATAGACATTTCTCCAAAGAAGACATACAAATGGCCAATAGGTACAGGAAAAAAAAATGCTCAACATCACTAATCATCAGAGAAATTTAAAACTACAATAAGATATAATCTCAAACCTGTTAGAAAAGGTAACAAGTGTTAAGGATGTGGAGAAAAGGGAATGCTTACATACTGTTGGTGGAAATGTAAATTGGCAGAGCCCTGATGGAAAACAGTGTGCAGGTTTCTCAAAATACTAAAAATAGAACTATGTCTGATACTGCAATCCCACTTTTGAGTATAGATCCAAAGGAAATGAACCTGGCATCTCAAAGAGATATCTGCACTCTTGTTCACTGCAGCATTATTCATAGTAGTCAAAATACGGAAACAACCTGTGTTTGTCAAAAGATGAATGGATAAAAAAAGTATGTGTGCGTGTGTATATGTAGATATACTTAAGTTTTTATATATCCTTTGCTTTATCGAATCCTCTCAGCACCTCCAAGAATTGAAAACATTATATCAGGAAGAACAAAAAGAGACTTGAGGCAAATTTACTGTCTGGTCCATTTCAGAAAGAAATTGCTAGCTTAGGTTGGGGGGGGCGGAGCAAGATGGCCGCTCCAGTCTCCAACTACCAGCTCCAGTCTCCAACTACCAGCGCGAGCGACACAGAAGACCAGTGATTTCTGCATCTTCAACTGAGGTACTGGGGTCATCTCACTAGGGAGTGCCAGATAATCGGTGCTGGTCAGTTGCTGCAGCCCGACCAGCGAGAGCTGAAGCAGGGCGAGGCATCGCCTCACCTGGGAAGCGCAAGGGGGAAGGGTATCCCTTTTCCTAGCCAGGGGAACTGAGACACACAACACCTGGAAAATCGGGTAACTCCCACCCCAATACCGCGCTCCAAGCAAACGGGCACACCAGGAGAATATATCCCTCACCTGGCCGGGAGGGTCCCACGCCCACGGAGCCTCCCTCATTGTTAACACAGCAGTCTGCA
>NW_016808463.1:520808-528740 GCF_001698545.2 Rhinopithecus bieti | reverse complement strand
CAGAAANTTTCTATGCAGCCATAAAAAAGGATGAGTTTGCGTCCTTTGTAGGGACATGGATGCAGCTGGAAACCATCATTCTTAGCAAACTATCACAAGAAGAGAAAACCAAACACCGCATGTTCTCACTCATAGGTGGGAACTGAACAATGAGATCACTTGGACTTGGGAAGGGGAACATCACACACCGGGGCCTATCATGGGGAGGGGGGAGGGGGGAGGGATTGCATTGGGAAGTTATACATGATTAAATGATGAATTGATGGGTGCTGACGAGTTGATGGGTACAGCACACCAACATGGCACAAATATACATATGTAAGAAACCTGCACATTATGCACATGTACCCTAGAACTTAAAGTATAATAAAAATAAAAATAAATAATAAATAAATAAAAAAAAAGAAATTGCTAGCTTAGATCAATCATATTTTATCCCTTGGGGTGGGGAACATTGCTGAGTCAAATAAAAATTTGGATTATTTTAGCATGGGGATTACATAGATGTCAATATTAGTAAGGATCTGATATTGTCTTGTTATTAAGAAAAGTGATTGGTTGTAGTTAGTAGGGATACATGGCTACATCATTCTTATTGCCTGAGCTGACCTTGAGCAAACTACCAAGCATGTGAATGAGGTCATCCTAGACCAGCCAAGCTTTAAGCTGACTGCAGACATGTAAAGAGATCCAGGAGGGACCAGCAAAACCAGCGTAAATATGAATTTCCTAGGAAACCACAGGATCATGAGAATGAATAAATGTTTGTGATTGTAAGCCATTAAGTTCTGGGGTGGTTTGTTACACAGCAATCTCTAATTGTTATAGGTGACCAAGGTAAGTGTGTCAGATATTCTCTTTTTGCCCCTTCACAGTGCTGCAGGAGGCTGAATTATATGAACTGCAGCACAGGCTCCCCTTGCTTCAGGAGATCAAGAGGGAGGAGACTGAGGGAAGTGAAGATATTAATTCCCTGAACCCTCTCCCTGTAGTGTTACTGTGGACTGGCTGTGTTACTTGACCAAATGCCCCAAACACAGCTTCTTTGTGTTTTGTAACTACTCTCTCTCCTTTCTGCTTTCAGCTCAGGGGTGATTTGGGGCACCCAATGTTACTGAGTCTGCCTTGTGATCTCTTTAATCCCTGCTCATACCTCTGTTTATAGGCTTTTATTAAACTCTTCAATTTTTCCTAATTTGATTGTACCATCTGTTTCTTGCTGGGATCCTGACTGATAAAGAAGGCCTTATCCAGAAGGTAACATCTCAGCAAAGACTTGAATGATCTGATGGAATGAGTCACAAAGGTATCTGGGGAGAAATGCCAAGATCTTGCAGCAGCCAGGAGGCAGGGTGAGTAAGCTGGGGAGGTGTGTAGAAGACAAGGTCAAAGGGGCAACAGACACTCTGCGTGTGTGTGTGTGTGTGTGTGTGTGTGTGTGGATGGAGGTGTGTGGTGCAGGGGAAGGAGATCACATATGGCCTTGCTGGCTTTTGTAAGGACTTTGGCTTTTACTTAGAAAGAAATGGGGAGCCACTGGAGCCACATACATCTAATTAAATCTAATAAGATTGCTTTCCGTGATTCCGTGATGTGCTGACACTGGAGCTCTGTGATTTAGTACTGAATTTCTCCTCCCAGTCTTCCTGCCTGATGATGAATGCGTGGGCGTGTTAAGCCAGCCCAGCATGCTTGGGCCTGAGTTCAAGGCTTTGTGTCTCTCTCCTGATGCTGTGGGTGACATGACCTTCCTTACAGTACAGGATTCAGACTACAGTGTCTTTTTTTTTGTTAGCATATTCTTTTCAGCTCTGTTAATGACTTGGGAGTGGGCACATTTTTCTTGCTCTTTTTTTTGTTGTTGTTAAAGTCAATAGGCCCTTCTACACTGACTTCAAAACGTGTACTTATCTAAAGGGTCTTATACAATAGAGAACTGCTTAACTACTTCAGTGGAAATAATACAAGGAGTTGAACAGAAATACTATCTGCCTGCCTACCTCTTAAAGACGGTAGTTTGTCTTAAATATTTAAAAGGCAGAGTTTTGCATGTATAATTCCAGAATATATAGATTTGAAAGTTGTTTTAATCCTTCAATTGAAATTTGCATCAGAGCTGGGCCTTCTGGAATTAAGTCTAGTGCACCCTCCACAGGTTACATGAATGAAGGTGATTCTCTTATAACCCCTATGAAGGACCACCCTCTCTCTGCTGTTTCTCAGAAATATTCCTCAGGCTGAAAGTCAGTCAACCAGCTGTGTAGAGCTACAAACATCTGCATCAGATGTAGGTTTGCCCAACTAAGTTAAACTGATCTTTCCTAGGTTATACCTGAATCGAAATTTAACTATAAATTGTAGCTACATTCCTTCAGGCTCCATTCTTTGCTTTCAGCTCAGAAGGAAAGTAAGCTATTTAGTTATATGATTAATTAGGCAGGCAGAATCCTTTTCCTCCTGGCTAACAACATAGATGGACTATTAGAACCTGTTCTAATGTTTTTTGTCCAGCCTTCGCCTTAATTTCTTTTAAAATTTGTTATTATTGGCCGAGCGCAGTGGCTCACTCCTGTAATCCCAGCACTTTGGGAGGCTGAGGTGAGCTGATCATGAGGTCAAGAGATAAAGACCACCCTGGCTCACATGGTGTAACCCCGTCTCTACTAAAAATACAACAATTAGCGGGGCATGGTGGTGCAAGCCTGTAGTCCCAGCTCCTTGGGAGGCTGAGGCAGGAGAATCGCTTGAACCCGGGAGGTGGAGGTTGCGAGCCAAGATTGCATCATTGCACTCCAGCCTGGCAACAGAGCAAGACTCCGTCTCAAAAAAAATTTAAATTTTTAAAAATTTATATCCCAGTGCATAAAGCAGGCTATTCAGTAGGTATGCAGTAGAAAGAGGATAGGAGTAGGAGTCAGCGAACCAGGGTTCTTATTTTTGTGAAAACTTAATACATTGTCCATATTTTTAATTTCAGAATTTGTCAGAGAAAACTTTGTTATGGACTGGCAACTTCTGAGATCCTTTCTTGTTCTAAAAGTCTATCTCTGTAGTCTTGTCAAAATCAATCTGGTGGCTGCTGACTTGGTCTCCAGAATGAGCTGGCTCCATAAGGCTCTAGAATACGTCTTTCAACTTGGTATCTCCTGTGCCTACCACAGGGCCTGGTATAGCGTTAGATTAAATAAAAGGTGAAATGATCCCTGCCGAATTGCAGTTCCTGTATGGAAGGAGTATACCCCAGGAGGAGGGGGTGAGCCCATGGACTTCCAGTTTAACCCTAGATCTGCAGTAAAAGCCGTCAAGTCGGTTCTAGGCTCCAAGTTTAATAGTCAAGTCCCTCAATCCTGCCCAAAATCTGAATCTAGGATAGGTGTCTGCTATGGTCTAAATGTTTGTGTCCCCCAAAATTAATATGTTGAAGCCTCATCTCCAATGCAACAGGATTAAGAGGTGGGGCCTTTGGGAGGTGATTAGGTTATGACGACTCATGTAGTGCCTTTATAAAAGAGGCTTCAGGTAATCTATTTGCCCCTTCCACCCTGTGATGATACACAGAAGGCACCATCCATGAGGAATGGAACCTGACCAGACACCAAATCTACTGGCACCTTGCTTGGACTTCCCGGCTTGTAGAACTGTGAACAATAAATTTTTATTGTTTATAAATTACCCAGTCTGAGATACTTTGTTATAGCAGCCTGAACATGCTAAGACAGTGTCAAAAGTAGACTCAACATCATTCTTTAAATGGGCATTTCCCTGTGTGTTCCTAAAACCAGGCTTTCTACAACAGAGGCAGTACATTTATTCACTGAGAAACAGGGTGCTTAGATTCAAGTTTTGGCCTGGCCATTAGCTAGGTGCATGACCTTGGTCAAGGTGCTTCACCTGCTGTACCTCAAGTTCCTTATTTATAAAATGTGAGTAATAGCTGTAACTGCCTCATAAAGTTGTTCTGTGGATTAAATAAATTTATATACTTAGAACAGCGCTGTTTACATAGTTATGTGTTAGCCTCAAGAAATATAGGAATAGAAGAAAAAATATTAAAATAGTCCTAAAAGAAATACTCGTGCATTTGGAAGACTGAAAGAGAATATCATCAATGTTCATAAAAAGGGAATTATAAGCCTTATAAAACTCCTTTCACGCAAAGGAAAACAGAGGTTGAACACCTTTAAGTAGGTTCAATATTGATTGAGTGATTGAATGATTGATTGAGACAGAGTCTCACTCCATCAGAGGCTGGAGTGCAGTGGCGCCACCTGGGCTCACTGCAACCTCCGCCTCCCGCGTTCAAGCGATTCTCCTGCCTCAGCCTCCTGAGTAGAGCAGCTGTGACTGCAGGCGCCCAACCCCACGCCGGGCTTTTTTTTTTTTTTTTTTTTTTTTTAGTAGAGATGGGGTTTCACCATGTGGCTCAGGCTGATCTCGAACTCAGCCCGCCTTGGCCTCCCAAAGTGCTGGGATTACAGGCGTGAGCCAGCCCACCCTGCCCCAAAATTAATTTAGATAAATTCTTAGAGAGTGAATGCATAGTCTGTTATTGGGAAAATTGATAACGTTCTGTGATACATAATTACTTTTCTGAGGTGATGGGGAACCAAACACTTCCTACAAATGAGAGACAGAACTTCTTGTCTACACATTAAAATAACTTTGGAAACTTAGAAAAATATCAATGTCAAGGTCCCGCAGCAGAGCTTTTTCAACCAAGTGACGAGACCCAGGCACTTTTTTTTCCCCCTAAGGGTGCCCCAGTGTTTAGAAACAACTAAGTCAGATATTTTTAGAGTAATTTGCCTTAACTCTTTCATCTTGCGTATAATTTCCATTCTGTCATCCACAACCGGACTTCCACTCCGTTATACCAGTCTCTCCTCATTTTTTCTCCTGGCTCTTTTCAGCGTGTTTCATCGTGGCTGCTGTCTGTCTGTCACAGCCTTCCCATGTGGGAGCTCCCACCCCGCCCCAGGAGAAAATACATGTTTATCATTCAGTAAATATTGGGCAAAATCGTAACAGCAATAACAAGCAATAATTACTCGCGCCAGTTCCCCCTAGATTACATCAACAGAAACACTTGGGCTAGAACGCCCTCAGGACTATCTAACAAGTGGATATACCACAGTGGCGCGGAGAGCTGCAGTGTTCTGTGTTGGCCAAGTGAAGTAAAGACACCAAGCGAAGAACGAAGTGTCTTCGCGGCAAGTCCGCTGTCTGCTTTAAATTTTCTGAATTCTTAATGTTATCAGTATTATTTATTTCCCCCGGGAAACAAAATCTCCAAATACCAAGAAGCCGTTTTGCATCGCCAAAAGCTGCATAGAGGCAGGCTGCCAACAGGACTACCCGGGCACGCTGCAGTGGCATCTCTAGGCAGTTTCCTTTAATATGCTTTTCCTTGGGCTAACTCCTCACTGCGGTGCTGCTCCTCAGCCAGCCCCCGCGCGCAGCCCTCCCCGCGCCAGCTCAGCTGCGGAGCATGGGTCCGCCGCCCACGCCGCCTTCCAACCGCAGTGCGCGGCCTGGGCCTTAGACGCGCGTGCGCGCGAGTCGGGGAGGGCGGGCCGCAGCCGGAGGAGGCGGAACAGGGCCTCGCGATGTGCAGCCCATTGGCTCTCTTCTGCAGTCCCCGCCCCCGGGTGTTCGAGGCGGCGGGGCGGGCCACGTCAGGCAGCCGGCGCTGGGCTGAGTTTGTGGCAGAAGGGAGGTAAGCCGTGCGGGGCGGCGGGCTGCCACCGCTGCCCCCTGCTCGGGAACCGCTGGGTCGCGCCGCCTGCGGCCCGGTCGGCTTGCATGGAGGGCGGCTGAGGCCCTGCGGGGCTGGGGCTGAGCTGGGAGACGGGGCAGTGAGCATGTGGCGGCAAGGCCGCGTCGCGGCGAGGGGCAGCCGAGAAGGGGGCAGGACCTGCTTTTTGCCCTCGTCCGGTCCTGACGGGGCACTCAGCTTCTGGAGGACTAGGCCTTCTGAGGTTACGGAGCTCCGAGATACCTGGGCAGGGCTGGCTGTGGTGGCTGCGGTGGGACTCAGTGGGATCCCGACTCGGAAGCCGGTCGGCGCGCTTCTTGCATACCTGCTGCAGCAGGTTGCAGTCGTCCCACTCTCCTTCGACCGGTTCCCTAGTTGGGGACCGAGTAGGAGGTTCTGGCCGCGTCCTGCCTGGCCTGGGTGACTCTCTTTCTCATTCCCGGTGACTCACTCAGATCATGTCCACTTATAATGCAAAGGCTTATGGGTGAGCAGGGCCTGTTTTCAGCCTCCTAGTTCTCTGGCTCAGTCCGCACTTGCGGCAATTACCTGAAGAAAGCGTGTATTAGATGTATGCTTTGAAATTTTCGCAGCAGCTAACGTGTGGAGACGTGCAGTTGTGTTGCACTCACCCGTCATGAGTTTTAGTTTCAGCTGTAGCGTCCTAATCTCTCAGTGTGGTTCCTGAATTTGGAGCTTTTGAAATCAATGAAATCCTGCCAATTTCATGCAGTCATTCATTCATACTTTCCAAACTTTTTTGATGGATTCCTTGATGGTCAGCCTCATACCAGATACTAAAATCGGCATTTCCTGCGTTTTCTTACAGTTTATATGCTAGTTTTATTGTCTAGATTTGAGTTGGAATTTTTTTTTTGTTATTTTCAGGTTCTAGTATCCCTTAAACTACGGTGGCTCTGAGGGTGTAATCCTGATAACTGTGTAAGTAATGGCTCTAGGTTTCAGTGGCCTATCTGTAAGAAGGGGAATGGGATTAGTATAATTTTGAGATTTTCAAAGAGAGGAGGGGTAGATGGTATGTTTCCTGAAATGTGTTAGCAGTTAGGAAGTAACTATTTTAAAAACACAGGATGTATTTTATGATTATGTTTTACTGTGTCAACGAACATTGTATCTGTCCACATTCACTTTTTGACTACCAAGCAAGTGCATGTTTACAGTTTTGATTCACATCCAATTCCTGCGTAGAAAGCACTGTGACTCATCTAAATTTTGAAATGTAGTAATCATGAGCTTTTTAGTGTTACATACAAAGGTATGATATTGAAACAATTGCATAAAAATGCAATTTTCAAAGCATTTTGACTTGCTTTTATAGATTAGTGGAAGCTAAAACCTCTGCCTTGATTATTTGCTTACTTAATCAATGTTAGGAAGTTACTGTCACGTGGCTAATATTTATCAATATTGTGTCTATTTTAACATTTGTTTCATTAACCCCAAATTTACTGGATTTTAATTGATTGTTGCCTCCAGTTAACGCCTGATAACCAGGTCAATAAATAGTTTGAAATCAAAATTTTCGTGGAGGTGTAACCAGAGTTTTTCATTTGTTGATTGATTGATGGTGCTTACCAGTAAGTGGTTTGGCCTTTCCCCCCACCCCCCCACCCCCGTCTAAAATGATTTATGAAACAGTTAGTCTGAGGCGTAATATTCTTAGCTTCATGATACTTTTGGGATATTGTCCACAAATGATTAGTTGAATTAAATTGTGTATACCACTATCAGGAGTTTGGAAAATTTAAGAAAATATAACTTTTTAAATTTTTGCATTTGCTACATTTTTGTTTGTTTGTTTGTTTTTGTTTGGAGACAGGGTCTCACTCTGTCACCCAGGCTGGAGTGCAATGCTGCGATCTCGGCTCACTGCAACCTCCGCCTCCCAGGTTCAAGTGATTCTCCTGCCTCAGCCTCCTAAGTAGCTGGGATTACAGGTGCATGCCACCATGCCCAGCTAATTTTTGTATTTTTAGTAGAGACGGGGTTTCATCATGTTGGTCAGGCTGGTCTCAAAATCCTGACCTCAAGCGATGCCTTCACGTCAGTGCTACATCTTTCAGTTCTAGAAATGGACCTGATCAAGATTAGAAGGTTAAATGGGAAAATTCAAGAGCTGAGGACATTAGCATTCTAGCGGAAAAAAAAAAAAAAAA
>NW_016808463.1:478275-517836 GCF_001698545.2 Rhinopithecus bieti | reverse complement strand
CCCCCCCACCCCCGTCTAAAATGATTTATGAAACAGTTAGTCTGAGGCGTAATATTCTTAGCTTCATGATACTTTTGGGATATTGTCCACAAATGATTAGTTGAATTAAATTGTGTATACCACTATCAGGAGTTTGGAAAATTTAAGAAAATATAACTTTTAAATTTTGCATTTGCTACATTTTGTTTGTTTGTTTGTTTTGTTTGGAGACAGGGTCTCACTCTGTCACCCAGGCTGGAGTGCAATGCTGCGATCTCGGCTCACTGCAACCTCCGCCTCCCAGGTTCAAGTGATTCTCCTGCCTCAGCCTCCTAAGTAGCTGGGATTACAGGTGCATGCCACCATGCCAAGCTAATTTTGTATTTTAGTAGAGACGGGGTTTCATCATGTTGGTCAGGCTGGTCTCAAAATCCTGACCTCAAGCGATGCCTTCACGTCAGTGCTACATCTTTCAGTTCTAGAAATGGACCTGATCAAGATTAGAAGGTTAAATGGGAAAATTCAAGAGCTGAGGACATTAGCATTCTAGCGGAAAAAAAAAAAAAAAAACCACCATGAGAAATAATAACTATATTTGGAGGAAGTCTAAGGAAATAATAGTGTCAGGATTATTAGTCTATAGCAAAACTTGATCTTAATCAGTTTTTCTTGATGTATAACAATGAACTTGGTTTAAGTACAAAAAGAAAATTAGGGTGATAATTTAAATTTTGATCAAGTTGGTAGTATGTATTTCTTTAGAAGATGAGAAATCTGTAGATCTAGAGATGTATAATAAAGTATGCTATACTTACATGAGTATAATATAAGTCTGTGATTCACAATTAGTAATAGATTGATGGAGGTTTTGTTACTATTTCCACATGATAAGAAACAAGATTTGCTAAGCTAATAGGACAAGGGATATTTGTGAATTTCCTCCATGTAAATGATTCGAAACAACAAAATTTTAAGTGATGTGGAAGAGCCCATCTGTTTTCAAAAAATGGATTGACATATAGTTTTTATAACCCTCTAAGTACTTCTGGCCTCGTTGTTTGTTTTTTTTTTTTTCCTACTCAGGTCGTGTTGGAAGTAATAAAATTGCATTTATGATTTTAAAAGTTTATATTGGCTTTCATTTAATTAGTCTGAGTTACTTTAGTTTTATATATTTTGAAGATGTTTCAAAACCCTTGACTTTAAATACTGTATAGCTTTCCACTGTTCATAATGGGAAAACATTTCTTTAGGCCAAAGGAAGTTGAGAATTCAACTTGCATAGATGGTCAGTTTGTTACCATTATTTGTTTAAAGACTTATCTTTTCACTTGCCTGGGGACCAATGAAGCATTCCACTGAAGCTCCTAAACTGGAGATTTATGCCTTCGAAGATATCTTCTAATCTCCTTTTGGTCAGATGAGTTCTTGCTAATTTGGTTGATAAGTATGTTGAACAAATGTCATACAGTAATTGTGAGTGTTGTAACTGTAGTTTTATTATGAAGTTTTTTTGGTTGCCAGGGTGTATCTTTCCCTTCT
This sequence comes from Rhinopithecus bieti, assembly GCF_001698545.2. Lineage (NCBI taxonomy): Eukaryota > Metazoa > Chordata > Mammalia > Primates > Cercopithecidae > Rhinopithecus > Rhinopithecus bieti. The sequence goes on along the minus strand of NW_016808463.1, from coordinate 516,315 downwards.
CTCTTGACAGGCCTTTCTATTTGGCCTACCTGCTTTCATTATTTAGTCCTAAGTTCTACTTTGCTTTCCAATCATTGCGCATGTTGGTTTATGTAACCAAACCTGATTTTAGTATATGCTATTAGGACATACACATGGAGAGGAATGGAGGATACTTTTTATTAAATGTTTTTAATTGTTGAAACATTTAAGTAAATGTGATTTTTTAAAGAGTCATAGTTATTAAAGGTATTGTATTCACTATTTTTTATTTATTCCTTTGTTCAGCAAAGACAGCAACTACTTCGATACTAGGTCCTTAAATTTTCTTTAAGGAACTTACAGTATTGCATGGACTCCATAAATAATGCCAAAATACAATGGGATAAACATTATGATTAGTTGTTTACGTAGTATAGTGGGGGATAGAAGAAAACTGTGTGTGAGGTTTGAGGAGATTCAGAGAAGGCTTTATGGAGGAATTTTCATCTCAGTTAAAGTTTGAAAGTGAGTAGGAATTAGTTGGTGATATTAGAGGATAAGACATTCCAGGCACAAGAAAGTAGTGAGGACAAACAGATAGGTTAAAGACAGAACATAGACCCCTAATGTGTTAAGAGAGAGAATACAGAGATGAACTTTAAGAAGTTAACAAGGGGTAAATAATGAAAGCTCTCTTCCACACCGTGTTAGCCATTTTGAGCTTTATTCTGGAGGCTGTGGTGATCCATGAGTAATAGATTTTAAGTGGAAGAAAGTTAAGATCAGTTTCATGAGGCAATGTGAGGAATGAATTGTAGTGGAGTAAGGCAAAAATTTCCATTACATATGACAGAACTCTGAAAATTCAGTGGTGCTTGAGAGAACAGGATGAATTCCAGATATATTAAGGTGATTGAGTTAGTGGCCAGATGGATGTAGGGGATGAAGAAGTGATGGAGTCAAGGATACCTCCTAGGTTTATGACTTCCCAAGATAGGAATCACATGAGGAATATCAGATATATGGGGAGAATAAGATCAGTAGTCTTGGACATGGGTTTGGGTCACACAATTGGTGCTGTTCAGTGGGCATTTGGCAGCTTTGGTCTGGAGATAAAGAGAGGATTTTAGGCTGGAGATAGAGATTAGGATGCTATCAACTTATAGGTAGTTAAAACAGTGTGAGAATGGATGATGCCTAAGAGAGAGTTTATAGAATAAGAAAGAATAAAACAGAAGGGAAACACTGGGAAACACCGCCCTGTAGGAAAGATGACTCAGTGAAAAAGACAGAAGGAACAGCCTAATGACACTGGACATCTAGAAGATAAGGAGGGAGAGAATTCAACAAGAAGAGACTGGTCAGATGCCATTGGGAATAGGAGAAAGAGCCAACTACAGTTTTTGGAAGGTTTCCCAGATAGGCCAGGATCATTAATTTGTAATAATACTAGTTCATATGATTCTGTGACTTTTGGCAGCAAAATTCTCTAGAACCAGAGATGATAAGTAGTTGGATTGATACAGTATTTGGATTTTGTTATGTGCATATGGTTAAGAATGCAAAGGAGTTGAAAATATTGTTGAAAGAACGGTCAGAGTGATGGAATGTGAACTTTACACTGGATAGGGATGATGATAGAGCCAGGAGGAGCTGAAAGATTGAGATAACATAATTGGTTAAAATGATTAAAAGTCTGGATGAAGTAAATATACAAGTGTTTGTAGCTAAAAGGGAGATAATGAAAAGGATAGAAATACTCTGGTCAGAGTAGAATATTGGAATTTAAGATTTTTAGGGTATGGATGGCGTGTAGGGTTTGGCTATGGATATAGATGGTAGAAATGGAGGTGTTCAGGAACAATGAGATTGGTGGTGCGTTGGACGAATTGCTCACCCAGATAGCTGTAGATGACTGTTGTACCCAGGGAGGAAGGGTAGAATGTGATCCAAATTTCTGAGGTTTAGATTGCATATGGGTCAGTATATATGAGAGATGAAGATACTTAGATGTTACGCCCTCAAAGGCACAGGGAGTGGGGGTGGGATGGGGCAAGTGGTCTGGAAACATTCTTCTGGGCCTTGGGCTTGGAAGGATGATTAGCCTGTACTGATGGGGGCCACCAAAGAAGGGGAGTTTAGTTTCTATTAGGCCTAGGAGGTACAGGGAGCATCTCGTGAAGAGGCTGAGGATATAAGAAAGCTTATTGACTATGGTATCAGTGTAAAAGCTTGAGAAGGAGTGAGAGAGCGAGGAAAGATTATTTAGAGGAGAAGACAGGTTAGAAAGAGCTTAGATTTGGGTGTAAGGGTGACAGCACTTTTCTGAAGCATATGGATAGCTTTTAGTAGTTTGGACTTTAAATTTTTTTTTTTAAAGGTATGGAAGAGAATTTATTTAGCTTTGTGAGGCTTTACTTCATAATATACATACCCTTGGCACAGGAGGGGCCCCATTAAAGTTTCATAAACTGCTTAATAAGTAAATATGTTGATTTTATGAGGCTTTGAGACATTAAGTTTGAGAAAGTTAATGGTTATCAGGATTTGCATACAAGATCATAAAACAGTAAAATAAACCAAAGAACAAGGCTTCCTTACAACCTCCAAAACATAATAAATTGCAATTTCTAGTGAAATCTTTATTCCTATGCTATTTTCATTTTGGTCTCTTAATTATTTTCTGTTTTATACTCTTTGACTTTCTTTGGAACGTTTTGTATGATCTCCTCTATCTTAATAGTATAGTCACCTATTTTAGCTTGACTATATTTTTATCATTCGGAGTAGGATATACTTACTAAGCCAGTTATACTCCAGTAAACTTGTGAATGAAAAAACATTAGAGAACAGAGAATTAAGAACAAGTAATAGAGTCATTATTTCACTGATCCTCACCCAATTTCAGGAAAATCATGTACCTAAAACAGCAATTCTGACTGATAAATTTTTCCATGTCTAAACAGAAAGAAAAGTGAAATTATAAGAATCCTATGATAGTTTACTATACATTATGTGCTTTTAATAGTTCAACACTGGTAATGTTTGATAATCAAGAGTAAATTAATAGGCTAACATTTAAAAATGTACTTTAATAAGTATAAAGTGTATAAATAATTAGGTAAGCTTGTGGAGAAGCTGACCAAGATACATAAATTAGGAAATACAAGTGTCCATCTAAATTTTCTATATTTCATTTTTTTCATAGTATTTATTAAAGGTGTTTAATATACAGTTTCTCATCTGTCATTTTGGAAGTCCTTTATTGTAAAGATAATTCTATTGTCTGATGACAAACAGCAGCCACTGTGGTTATTCAGGACCTCCATGTTGGATAAATTCAGTTTCTTCTTGAGACACAAGTTTCCTTCTGTATTTCTGAGGTAATGTTTTTATTATTTCTGCAGTATCTGGTGGACCCTGATACATCAGCAAATCTGATGATTTACTTCCCTTAGAATGTTGTGAAATTACAGAATAGTGAGATGGTAGCCCTGCTGATCTCAAAGCTTCTGATACATTGGGTTTAGGATTGTCTCTTCTGTCAGGAAACCTTATTAATGGAGTGTGTGGTTTCACTACCTAAACGACCCTACTGGCAGACGCCATCTTGCTGCCCATCATGACCCCGAGAAGGGGCAGTTTCCTGGAATTTAAATTTTGATGAAGCTTTCTGTTGTTAACATTTATCCATCAAGTCATTATAGTTTCTGTTAGAGTAGGACAGTTGGCATAGTACTGTTTCTAAATTTAAAAATAACATATATGTCTCCAGTGAATATTTGTGTTATCTGTCGGAGAAAGGATGGACAGTGTGGCCTATTTGCTTTTATGTACCTTTTCCTGACCTCTGAACTCCCAAAATACTTTTGCAAATACATTTCATCATGTGTGCCAATTCTTATCTATTGGTAGGATTAGAAGGTTATGTTGAGTATTTTTAGGTCAATTCTGGGCCCAGAGGTGTAGAAAATGCCTTAATGTGAATTAAAATTGCCACGAATGTGGGAGGTGGGCATACCTGCATTTACCTAAGATTGCCATATGTTATTTTCTCACCTACAGTCTGTTTCTGAGGACAGCTCCTCATTCATGCACTAGGTCTCATTCCTTTTACCTTCCCAAGGATTTGGTTCCAGCATCTCTCTCTCTGAACATAGCATTTTCCCTCATTACTGGATTATTCCCTTCAGTAATGCAAGTATGCTGATATATTTCCATGTTAAAATAATAGCTTTTGACCCCATTCCTGCTTAAACCACTGCACAATTTATTTGTTACCCCTTATGGTATAACTATACTTGTGTACAGTTACTTTCCTTCTATTCTTTCTTAAATTCACTTTAATCAGGTTTTCTCCCTCACCTCTATCAAAAAATTACTCTTCTAAAAGTAACTTTTCTAAGAAGTTACTTTTCTAAAAGTGACTTTATTTTTCATCTAGAGACAGAGTCTTGCTTTGTTGCCCACGCTGAAGTGCAGTGGTGTGATCATAGCTAACCACATCCTTCAACTCCTGGGCTCAAGTGGTACTTCTGCCTTGCCTCCTGAGTAGCTAGAACTGCGGATATGTGCCACCATACCTGGCTAATTTTTCTACTTTTTGTAGAGGTGGGGGTCTTACCATGTTCCTCAGGCTGGTTTTGAACTTCTGGCCTCAAGCAGTCCTCCAGCCTGGGCCCAGAGTGCTGGGATTACAGGTGGAGGCACCATGCCTCGCCCTTTCTTTTGGTTTGGTTTTTTGTTGTTGTTTTTTTGAGACAGCTAGTCACTCTCTGCTTCTTTATTTTTATTTTTGAGACAGAGTCTCACTCTGTTGGCCAGGCTGGAGTGCAGTGGCAGTGGCTAGAGTGCACTGACCTTGGCTCACTGCAACCTTCATCTCCTGGGTTCAAGTGATTCACCTGCCTTAGCCTCCTGAGTAGCTGGGATTACAGGCATGTGCCACCACACCTGGCTAATTTTTGTATTTTTAGTAGAGATGGAGTTTTACCATGTTGGCCAGACTGGTCTCGGACTCCTGACCTCAAGTGATCCACCTGCCTCGGCCTCCCAAAGTGCTGGGATTACAGGTGTGAGCCACCGTGCCAGCCCACTGTCTGCTTCTTAAAACATTTTCTTCCTTTATTAGCAAAAATGCCACAATTCCTGGTTTTCCTCCTACCTCATTGTCCCTTTTTAGACTCCTTTACTGGTTTTTCCTTATCTCCCTGATAAGAGTGCTGTTAACACTAAAGTGCTTCAGGGCTCAGTCATTAGACCGTATACTTCTGGATCATATCATTCAGCCTTTAAATATTCGCTTCATTATTTATTTAATTTATTTAATTTTTTTAGACGGAGTTTCACTCTGTCCCCCGAGCTCGAGTGCAGTGGCGCGATCTCTGCAAGCTCCGCCTCCTGGGTTCACGCCATTCTCCTGCCTCAGCCTCCTGAGTAGCTGGGACTACAGACGCCCACCACCTTGCCTGGCTAATTTTTTGTATTTTTAGTAGAGATGGGGTTTCACTGTGTTAAGCCAGGATGGTCTCGATCTCCTGACCTCGTGATCCATGAGGCCTCCCAAAGTGCTGGGATTATGGGCGTGAGCCATTGCACCTGGCCAATTTATTTTTTTGAGATGGAGTCTCCCTCTGTCACCCAGACTGGAGTGCAGTGGCACGATCTCGGCTCACTGCAACCTTCGCCTCCTGGGTTCAAGCGATTCTTCTGCTTCAGCCTCTTAAGTAGCTGGGACCACAGGTGCGCACCACCACACCAGGCTAATTTTGTGTTTTAGTAGAGAGGTTGGCCAGGCTGTTCTTGAAAAATGATCCACCTGCCTTGGCCTCCCAAAGTACTGGGATTACAGGTGTGAGCCACGGCGCCTGGCCTAAATATTAGCTTTAAATACTAGTAATACCCTACTAGCTTTCAAATTTATATTTTCAGTCTGGCCTTCCCGTGAACTCCTGACTCTGTATATATCCAGTGCCTACTCAGCATTTTCTGTTTGGATGACTAATATATATTTCAAACTAAACTGAATTTCCTTTTTTACCTATAATCTTCCCTCTTTCAGTTAATAGAAACTCCATCCTTTTCATGACATAGGCTAAAAACCTGAGTATCATCCTTGGCTCTTCTTTCTCTCATAATCTATATATATACTGTTACTTTGGAAAGCGTGTTGGCTATGCCTTCACAATGTATTTAGAATCCAAGTACTTGTCACTACCCACTGCTGTCACCCTAGTCTAAGCCCCCATTGTTTATGTCCCAGATCTTGCAGTAGCCTCTGTATTAGTTATCTATTGTTACCAACCCCCAAAGTTTTGTGGCTTAAACCAACAGTTATTTATTAGTTTGTGATTCTGTGGTTGGCAGCTTAGGTTGGACTTGGGGTAGGTGGGGGGCAACTCTTTTGCTGGTCTTGCCGATGCTCACTCATGTAGTGATGGGGACTGGTAGGTTTGGAGGCCTCAGCTGAGATGGCTTGTCTCTGCTCTACATGGTTCAGTAAACTATCTCATGTTTATGTTTCTTTACGTGGTGGTCTAATGGAAGCAAGATAACAAGAGGAAACTGTGGCCTTTTGAGGCTTGGACTAAGAACTTCTACAGCTTCACTTTCCCTGCTGTTGGTGTGAGCAGGTCACCAGGTCAAGCCAGATGAAGGGGATAGAAAATTAGTCTACTTTTTTTCCGAGGGGAGCAGCAAAGTCACTTTGTAAAGCGGTTTGTATACAGAGACTGGGAGCAACCGAAGGCCATTTTTTGCAATCTGTCCTGGCCTTCTAACGGATTGCTTCTTTCTTTCCCCTTGCAATATTGTCAAAACAGCAGCCAGAGTGATTTTATAAAAACATGAGTTAGATCTCTTCTCTGCCCCAAACTCTCCCTTGACTTCCCGTTACCACTCAAAGTAAAAGGCAGTCTTGGGATTGTTCTGTGAGGCTTGCCATGATCTGACCCATTTGTTGCCTCTCCAACTCCATTTACAGCCACTCTCTCCATCTCTCGCTTAATCTGCTCAAATTAGCCTCTTTGCTGTTCTTCAGACATCGGAGGCCTGCTTTCACCATGGCATTGGCACTGCTACTCTTTCCGCTTAGAATCTTCTTTTCTGAAATGATGAAACTGCTCTTTTAGCCCCTTTCAGTCTTCTTGAGTACTTCCTCAGGCTTTCCCTGACCATCCTTTTAAAAATGGAAACCTCTCTCTAATACTGTCTATCCTCCGCCCTGGTTTACTTTTATCCATAATACTTATCTTCAGAAATGCTATATAATTTACTATTTTGCTTATTCTTATCTTCGCTCTACTAGGAATGTAATCTATAAGGGTAGGGATTTTTCTCTGTATTCCCAGTGCTTAGTAGAGTGTCTGACACAAGGTAGGCATCTCATAAATATTTCTTGAATGAAGGAATGACAGGTATTGCAAGCTTTTTCAGGCTTAGGTATCTCTTCCATGCTTTATGGAAAAGCTCTGGGCCATTATCTGAGGAAATTCCTGGTCTCCTTTGCAAGTACTTTTGCAATCACTATCTGTCTGTCTATCTATCTGTCTATCTATCTATCTATCTATCTATCTATCTATCTATCTATCTATGTACATGGAGTCTTGCTCTGTTGCCCAAGCTGAAGTGCAGTGGTGCTATTTTGGCTCAGTGCAACCTCTGCCTCCTGGGTTCAAGCGATTCTTGTGCCTCAGCCTCCCAAGTAGATGGGATTAAAGGTGCTTGCTACCATACCTGGTTAATTTTTGTATTTTTAGTAGAGATGGCACTTCACCATGTTGGCCAGGCCAGTCTCGAACTCCTGACTTCAAGTGATCTTCCCGCCTTGGCCTCCCAAAGTGCTGGGATTACAGGTGTGAGCCACTGCGCCCAACTGCAATCCATTTTTTAAAAGAGGTCTTCTAAACCAAGTATTCTTCCACATCCAGACTCTAATTTATTCTTTGCAAGATTATCATATTCTCTTAACTATATGTAACACCTTTCTTGATACTTAATAGCAACCTCTTCACTTTGGGTTGTAAATCCTAACATTTTTTGTTCAAAGCAAAGCTGAAGCAGATGAAAGGAATAGTCTAGGGCAGAAAATTTTCAAACCTTTTTTAAGGTCTTAGACTGTCTCTCCACCTCCACGTATCTTACTGAGAGCTTCAGATAAATGTTTTGTTATTCAAAATAAAGGTTTTCTTATTCAAAATAAAGCTATTTTACATTTGAATTTATAGCATACTCTTATTATAAAGTCAGTCTGAACCATGAAGCTATTATAAGGAGTATAACATTGAAATGAATGATTATGAATAAAAATGATAATCTCTATATGCCTCAGCCTCCAGTTTATTTTTGTATTGTGATTTTGTATTTTGGTTTTGTTGCAGATCATCAAGGAAATTTTCATCCACACAGATTAACGGTTGAAAATGGTAATAATTTTTTTAACAGTTCACATTGCAATCTTACAATCTCTAGTTACTTTTTTTTTCTATTTTCTTCTATTTTTAAAAATGTGTTACTGTGGACAATTTAAAACATACACACATTAATAGGGAATATAGTGAATGAACTTAATTTCAACAACATCAACATTTTGTCAGTCTTGTTTTTCTAACATTTTTTCCTCCCTAGCTTTTTCTTAAAGTAATTGTCTTTAATTAATAAGGACTTCTTAAAGTGCAATTACTAGGCCATTCATTATCAACCCTAACAAAATTAATACCAATTCCTAAATATTATCCAATACAGTCCATATTTCAGAATTTCTCAGTTGTGCCAAGGTTGTCAGTAGAATTGGTTTTTTGAAATCAGAATCATGTAAGTTTCCCAAATATAATATAATTTGGTTATTATGTGTGTTTAGTCACTTATTCTGTACACACCCTCCACTCCTTTTCTCCCTTGTCATTGATTTGTTGGAGAAACCGAGTCCTTTGTCCTGTAAAGTGTCCCAAATTCTGGACTTGACCTATTGCTCTGCAAGTGGTATTGTCCTGGAAGAGGTACCTTGTTCTTGTATCTCATATATTTCTTGTAAATTGGAAATTAAATGTAAAGAACTGTGTATATCAGTGGCAAATGTTTTTAGGTAAGAGTATTCTTACAGAAGCCTGTGTATGTCCTATTCCATCACCTCGTGAGGATACAATGTGTGTGGTATTCTTGCTTCTAGTGATGCTAAGATGAATCAATCGATTCAAGTGGGATCATCCTGATCCTTCTAATATAAAGTTCCCTATCTTCCTTTAACTTAATAGTTTTAGCAACAGTTGATGATTCATTCACAAATCAAATTATATATTAACAAAGTAACTTCATATTGGTAAAGATTTTTCTTAAGCATATAATTATGCTTTCATTTTTTCTTTCCTCACGTTTCTTTTACAATACAATCAATTTTTCCCTGCCCCCTCATCCCACATTTAGACACGTACACAATGCCTTCAGTACGTGTTGAACATTTGACGTAAAGTCTGTAAGGAGATGTGAAATGGAATGGACAATAAAGGAAGGTGATGTAGGGAAGTAAGGATTATCTACCCACCTACCTACTGACTTGCCTGTCTCCTCTCCTTCTCTCTATCTTACTGGTTTCAATTTATAATATTTTAAAAGCTATGTGGGATAGGTATGGATTAGAGGGCCACTGAGGCCTTACAGGGATTGGAAAGTGGATAGGACTGGGGCAGGTATTGACTGCAGCATTGGTGTTAGGTATGAATTGAATGTAAATCCAGGCTGCAGCTCAGCTTACACATTTTAACATTTGTTGTGTAGAGTCAAGATTAGCCTCAAATAAAATTGAAAAGCAGGTGAAGCATATACAGTCTGCATGTTGCATCCTTTTATCATGTAGCTTTTCTTAGCTGATATGGACAAAAGTAAATTGAACTTCCAAGAATTTAGGCAACTCATGCATTGCTGCATTATTTTAGAAATGGATAAATGATTTCGACTTCTGCATCTTAGTGTATGACTGCTTTGTTCTTCCAGTTATCTGAACCCCAAACTTTGGAGTCATCCTTTACTCTTCTCACATTCCACGTCTAGTCCATTAGCAAATCTTACCAAATATATCTGAAATACTTACAACTGCAGGCATATACCCTTTGAAAAAATGGAGACTTAATGTATATATAACATGGTGACTATAGTTAATGTTAATGTATTGTATAGTTGAAATTTACTAAAAGTAGATTTCAAGTGTTCTCACCATTCACACACACACACACACACACACACACACACACACACAAAATGGTAACTAGATGAGGTGATAGATATGTTTGATTGTGGAAATCATTTCATACTGTATATATATCAAAACATCTGGTTTTGCACTCTAAATATATACAGTTTTTATTTGTCAGTTGCTATGGTTTGAATGCCTGTCCCTTTTAAAACTCATGTTTAAATGTAATTGCCGTTGGCCAGGTGCTGTGGCTCATGCCTGTAATCCCAGCACTTTGGGAGGCTGAGGCAGGTGGATGGCTTGAACCCAGGAGTTCGAGACCAGCCCAGGCAACATGGCAAAACTCCATCTCTACTAAGAAAATACAAAAATTAACTGGATGTGGTGGTGCAAGCCTGTACTTCCAGCTACTTGGGAGGCTGAGGTGAGAAGATCGCTTGTGCCCATGAGATGTAGGTTGTAGTGAATTGAGATCATGCCACTGTGCATCAGCCTGGGCAACAGTAAGACTCTATCTCAAAAAATAATAATAATAATTAATTGCCATTGTAACAGTATTAAGAGGTGGGACTGTCAAGAGGTGATTGCCATGAGGGTGCTACCCTCAAGGGTGAGATTGGTGCCGATATAAAAGTCGGTCCTCTCCTGCCCTCGGTCTCTCTGCACTTCCACCATGTGATGATGTGGCACAAAGGCCCTCCACAGATGTTGACACCTTGATATTAGACTTTCCGGCTTCCAGAACTGTGAGCTAGTGAGTTTCTGTTCTTTATAAAATATTCCCAATCTCAGCTATTCTGTTTAGCAGCAGAAAACAGACTAAGACATCAATTATACCTCAATAAATCTGGAAAAAAATAAACATGTCCTAAGTCTGACCTCTTCCTACCATCTCTACTGCTGTTATCCTTGTCCATGGCAATATGATTTATCTCCTGGATTATTGATGTAACCTAACTGGTCCCTCTCTTTTTCTTTTTTTCTATCCTTGTCCTTTTATGGTCTGTCTGTTCTCCTTAGAAGCCACAATGATCTTTTAAAAATGTCAGTCAAATATGCCATTCCTCTTTCCGAAACCCTGTAGGACTTCCCATCTCACTGAGAAACATCCAAAGACTCCCAGCACCCTGTAGAGTCTTACATGATCTGGGTTTCTGCTTCATTCTGTAATCTCTCACTGCCCAACTTGCTGACTTGCACCAGCCAACATTGGTGTCCTTGGTATTTCCTAAACTTGCCAAACATGCTTCCATCTCAAGGTCATTCCTCCTGTTTGGACTGCGCATTACTTCCTTCAGGTGTCTGTTCAAATGTCACTATCAGAAAGAGCTTTCTTTATTCTTTGACAGATGCCAAAACGTTTAAAGACCTCTCTAAAATTTACCTATTGATGACTAAAATTTTGATTTTCTTGGTATGTTGTGTATGAATTTGGAAAATTAAAATAAGAAACTACTTATACTGTAGTTCAAGCAATTAAAAATACTCTCTAGACTGAGGCTAACATACTTGATTAAAATGAGACTGGAGGATGTTGAACATACTGGAGGAACACTTGATTTTTTTTCAGGCACAGATGGATAAATCTCCTGGCAAACAATTTAGAATCAAAGGTAATTCTGTTAGCTTACTTGTTTGGAACTCTGCAGGACCATTATAGCTTCTAATAACTCAAAGGTGTGTGACTTTCTCATTAAATAGTTCTTAATAAGTGGTATAATTGGATCAAGTGAGACTTTTTTTTGGCTTGGTGTGTGCTGCGGTGAAACCACCTCTTTAGAGAATGATAAAAGACCACGGTTTCAAGTGAGTAAATAATACCACTTTTTTAAAATTGCAATTAAAATTGTATCTTTTATTTAAGAGAATTAATTGCTTTGTACTTTAAAATAATAATGTATGCCCCATTGTAAGAACAAAATTAAAAGTAGCAAAGGAGAATACAGTAGGTTACATAATCCATCATCCTTTTCAGAAATAACCCTATCAACATTTTTGCCTGTTTGTTTTTTTAATTCTGTACTTCTCTCTATATTACACACATGCATACATATATACACACACATTATACTATATGTGTGTGTATATGTGCGTGTGTGTACACACACATATATGTATAATTATTTTTATTTTTGAGATAGAGTCTTGCTCTCTGACCCAGGCTGGAGTGTAGTGCTGCAATCTTTGGCTCACTGCAGTCTTGACCTCCTGGGCTCAAACAATCCTCCCACCTCAGCCTCCTGGGTAGTTGAGACCACAGGGACATGCCACTGTGCCTGGCTAATTTTTTATTTTTTGTAGAGATTTTTTGTATGTTGCCCGGGCTGGTCTTGAAATCAGCCTCCCAAAGTGTTGGGATTATAAGTGTGGGCCACTGCGCCTGGCTTATATTTTAAACTTTGTTGCGTTCATGGTTGTATGCAAAAATTTCTCAAGTGTTTTGTATTGTGAGCTTTTCTTTACATTATTAAAACTCTTTACAAATGTTATTTTCAATTACTGGTCAATATTTTATCTGCATAGTCCTTCGTTTATCTTTTAGATTTATCCATGAATACTTTTGCACAAAGTGTGCTTGGTTTTAAGGCTTTTCAATTCTTACCTCACTTTTAAAATGGGAGCTGAATAGAACTTGAAGGATGTATGGCACACTTTGGGATATAGCCAAGAAGTGTCAGATAGTAAGATCAAATGCTCAGGAAGTGGTACCCAGGCTGCCCAGTTCCACAGAGTGGTTTAGTTTTTGGCCTACGTCAGACTTTCAGCTTCATGGCGCTAAAGTTCCCTATGAAATTAGGTATGGTAGGTGGGACATGGGGACACTTTTGTGGTTCTGGGAATCATGCTGGTTCTGCCTTATTTGTGTGGCTTGTTCCTGAGCTGATCTGATCTTTGATAACCCTTCTATCAATTTGGCAGTAAGCCAGTTTGGGAGCAATTTCTTAGATAGTGTTTCAATTTGGGCTGAAAGGCAGAAGTAGTCTTTGAGGGTGAAATGAAACTCTTTTGAACACTGACTTTATTGTAAGTTGCTGGTCTATGGAGTGGCTATTGCTGTTCATCTAGTCGGTCATTTACTTAAAACAGAGTGTTGAAAAGTTCCATTAGGCCTGTATGTATGAAAATCATATGTACTAGTTTTAACATTTGTGAAATTAAATAAATTATGAAGAGCAGCCAGGTGCGGTGGCTCACGCCTGTAATTCCAGCACTTTGGGAGGCTGAGGCGGGTGGATCACACGAGGTCAGCAGATCGAGACCATCCTGGCTAACACAGTGAAACCCTGTCTCTATTAAAAATACAAAAAATTTGCCAGGCATGGTGGCGGGCGCCTGTAGTTCCAGCTACTCAGGAGGCTGAGGCAGGAGAATGGCGTGAACCCAGGAGGCAGAGCTTGCAGTGAGCCGAGATGGCGCCACTGCACTCCAGCCTGGGCTACAGAGCAAGACTCAGTCTCAAAATAATAATAATAAAAAATAATTATGAAGCACTGCATATTATATCTTAACCCTTTCTCCTTTCTCCTCCTCCTCCGTATTTGTTTAAATAAAATTCTTAAACTAACTTTATCTGAAAGACATCCTACATACTGTACTCTGTCAATTGGATGTCAGCGTTTCACTTCAAGATCCTCTTCTGATTCTTGAATATGCTGCTTGAATATGCTGCTTGATATTTCCATGCTAATATGAAATGATTGACTAATCAACTCCTGCCCAGGCTGATTGCAAAGGTTAACTAACATCTGATTATTAAGCACCCTATAAATGAAAACAGCCACGAGTAATGCTCACTGTATAACAGAAGATTGGTAAATGTTACTTTTTTTCAAAGAAATTATTTAAAATTCCTTTTACCCCAGTGGGAAATATGCAGAGGTGATACTGTGGGGGTGTTGTTGTTGTTGTTGTTGTTGTATTTAATATTTTTCCCAATGTGGCATTTTTATCCTTGGCTTTGTTTGTATCATGGAGAACATTTAAATTTTCACTTAGTTAAATGGATCTTTTATTTTTTTAAATTTGTAAGACAGACATTTCCTGTCTGGAGTTTCCTCACTCCGTATTATGGAAAGAATGCCATGGTTTTTAACCAAGAGTTTTGTTTTTTAACTTTTAAATTTGTGATCTAATAGGAGATAGGGTCTGTGTGTATGTTGTGTGTTCAATAGAACATCTGAGCTAGAGTTTCAGAATTTTCTAAACAACCACCCAGTTAAATACCATAGTTATTATATACTAAATTTCTACAAATGTGTGAGTTTATTTTCTAATGCATCTTTTTATACACTGATATATATTTTTATGAAGTGCAACAAAATTGTCTTGGTGAAATATTTTGAAACATTTAAAACTTTTTCAAGCCTAATGAACTTTCGATACCCCTTTTTAGGTTTTCTACATTATACTTCAGTGCTTATTTCTCCAATAAATCTTCTAATTCGTTTGCTACAAAATTACTTTCCTGTTTTTGTGACAATATTGAATTTACATAATTTAGAGAGGTGCAATCTCTAGAACACCAATTTGTTGCCTAAAAACAGTGAACTCATTCTGTTTACAAAACTCATTCTATGGTTGAAATCGTTTATTGCAGAAGTCATATAAATTATATTATTAAATTTATACCTCAATATTTTACTATTTTATTGCTTTTGTGAAAAGGAGATTTTATTTATCACATTACTTCACCAGTGATAATACATAAGGAAGCTGTTAATTTTGTAATCAGGCAAATGACTCTCAATTTTTTTTTTATTTCTAATTTTTCTCCACTGGACTATTTGGGGTTTTCTAGGAATGAAATGGCATTTTTAAAAATGAAAAATAATAATTTTGGCTTCAACTTTCCAATAGTGAAAATTCATTGTAAAATTTTTTGAATATCATTTACTGATGTGTCCACAATATTACATAAAATTAAAGATAAAAGTCACATTGATGGAAGCACTTCAAGTAGATCACTATTGAGCATGATACTGGAATTTGCTCAGACATGTATATTTATTTATTTATTTTTTATTATACTTTAAGTTCTAGGGTACATGTGCACAACGTGCAGGTTTGTTACATATGTATACATGTGCCATATTGGTGTGCTGCACCCATTAACTCGTCATTTACATTAGGTATATCTCCTAATGCTATCCCTCCCCCCCTCCCACAATAGGACCCAGTGTGTGATGATCCCCTTCCTGTGTCCAAGTGATCTCATTGTTCAATTCCCACCTATGAGTGAGAACATGCAGTATTTGGTTTTCCATTCTTGCTATAGTTTGCTGAGAATGATGATTTCCAGCGGCATCCATGTCTCTACAAAGGACACGAACTCATCCTTTTTTATGGCTGCATAGTATTCCATGGTGTATATGTGCCACATTTTCTTAATCCAGTCTGTCACTGATGGACATTTGGGTTGATTCCAAGTCTTTGCTGTTGTGAATAGTGCCACAATAAACATACGTGTGCATATGTCTTTATAGCAACATGACTTATAATCCTTTGGGTATATCCCCAGTAATGGGATGGCTGGGTCAAATGGTATTTCTAGTTCTAGATCCTTAAAGAATCACCACACTGCTTTCCACAATAGTTGAACTAGTTTACAGTTTCACCAACAGTGTAAAAGTGTTCCTATTTTTCCACATCCTCTCCAGCACCTGTTGTTTCCTGACTTTTAATGATTGCCATTCTAACTGGTGTGAGATGGTATCTCATTGTGGTTTTGATTTGCATTTCTCTGATGGCCAGTGATGATGAGCATTTTTTCATGCTGGTAGCTGGAGACTGGAGGTGTTCCTATTCGGCCATCTTGGTGCCACCGGTCTGATTCTTCTTTACTGGCATCTGAGCAGGTACAACTGCTACATAGATGGAAACTAGGCCCTTCAGGATGAGACAAGAATGTCTTGAGCAGTGATTATAACCCTCTCAGAGCTGGAAGGGACATTAGAGACTGATCTTAGCTCTCCGCTTTGTTCTCTCCAACCATATCCTCATATTCCCTCTGCCTGGAATGTGATGTCAAGTCTTAGTTCAAGCCCTGTTTTCTGAGGCAGCTGCAGGAACTGAGAAAGAACATGTAGTGGCTTCCTCTTGATCTTCCTGCTTCTGGACATTTCTTCCTGAGCATTCCAGTATTATTTCAAACCCTGTTTTTACAAGTAAACTCGCGTACACACAGATTTCCCTGTCTCATTGAGCTGTGTTTTCACCTGTCACATGGTGGGGTTTCCTGCCAGCTAAGTATTCATTTGCAGTGGCATTGCCATCTGTATGTGTGTAGTGTTTAAGCAATCATTTGGGTATATAATTGCTTTAATTAATTTTAGTGATTATTTGGTTATTTTAAAAAAATAGAAAATGTAGATGTGAAAGTGTTGATATCAGTGACGAGAAGCATAGATTTACTACAGATTGACAGTTGTCATGATGAAGTGGCCAATTGTTATCCTCTGTTAGATACTCATTGAACTTAAACTGAACAGTCAATGATGAAATAAAGGCATACAACCAAAAAGCATATACAGATGTGGGAGATGTATTGCTGGTGATGGTGCCACAAAGATGAAGGTTAAGTTTAGATAAACAATTTTTATGTTTTGTGCTCTGGGCAAAGAGTAACCCTTTAATATGTAATGTGTGCACATTATACTTGATTACCTTTTTAGGATTGCAGTATATACAAAGATACAAAGCTGTTTGCATATGCTGATAAGCTGCTATGGGAAGTTAATTTAACACTGTATATGCAAATCCAGGTAATTCATTTAAAGATTTATTTGATTTCCTGAGATGCAGCAAAATACAATGGAAAAAACAAGGTATTAGATTCAGACTAAGAATAATAACTAACATTTAAAAACTGTTTGCTATGTTCCTGGCTCTCAGCGAAATGCTTTAATGGATTATCTTAATTTAGCTTTAGTTGTTTAACTTTATTATTATTATTATTATTATTATTATTAGCTATAGGGCATTGTTCTATTGCCCAGGCTGGAGTGCAGTGGCATGATAATAGCTCACTGTAGCCTCAATCTCCAGTGCTCAAATGTTCCTCCCACTGCAGCCTCCTGGGTAGCTAGGACTATAGGCATGTACCACCATGCCCAGCTAATTTTTAAAATTTTTTGTAGAGATGGGGTATCGATCGCTCTGTTGCCTAGGTTGATTTCGAACCCCTGGCCTCTAGTGATCCTCCCGCCTCAGCCTCCCAAAGTGCTGGGATTACAGGCATGAGCCCCCGGCTGCTTGGTGATCTTAATTTTACAAAAACTTTAAGTCAACTATATCTAAACTTTCTTAAAGAGTGGTTAAGCACGTGAGATTTGGAGGCAGACTGTTTATATTCATGCTTTTGCTTCTTACGTAATTAGGCGATTAATTTTGACCTCTGCTTTCCTCGCTTGGTTTTTCATATGAAGGTAAAGTTAATAGTAGTACTTATGCCATGGGGTTGTTTTGAATATCGAGTGAGAGAATACAATACCAGTGAGACAGTACCTGCCTGGCACATGGTAAAATTCTCAATAAATCCTGACTGTTAATACTACTGTATAACCTCAGGCAAGTGACTTCTTCTCTGAGCTCCTATTTCCTCATCTGGGAAATGGAGTTAATATTTACCCCAAAGTTATTGTGAGGATCTAGTGGAATTAGTTAAAGTGTCTTGTGGAGTGCTTAGCACATAGGAGCTGTTTAATCCAACATGGCATTCCAAATTCTATGTCATGCTTTGCACTTATTCAGTGAATCTTTATTGAATAGGTATTTGTTATATGCTGGGAAGATAGTGGTGAAAAAAGTCCCTGCCTTAAAGAGTTTGCATTTGGGGAGGTGGGGGTAGAGTAGGGAAGCAGAAATAAGTAAATGACCAATCATTTGAGACTGTGATAAAAGCTATGAATGGTACAGTAGTGGGTCACTGTGGTGGCAGCTAGGGAACTATATGAGGCTATGGGGGTGGTGGGGAGATAGGGAAGATTCAAGGGAACATGTGAAGGGAGAGAAGAAACAGCTTATTTGAACAATTGAACAACAAGTCAAGAGCACTTGAGGCTGAGGGGCCTGAGAGTTCTAGACCCAGATGTGGAAGGAGCTGAGGGTGTGGGCGTTGGGGTGGATCAGGGAGGAAACTGAAGGCCCATGTGGCTAAAGCGCCCTAACTGAAGGAGTGTTGCGAGACCAGGACCTTTCAGCCTTCCTGTGGAGTTGCAATGGGGAACTATCGAAAAGTTTTCAGCATATGAGTTAAAAGTCAACTGTATTTTATTCTATGTCTTTGCTATTGTGAATAGTGCTGCATAAACTGTATTTTATTTTATTTTATTTTATTTATTTATTTTTTTTGAGACGGAGTCTCGCTCTGCCGCCCAGGCTGGAGTGCAGTGGCCGGATCTCAGCTCACTCCAAGCTCCGCCTCCCAGGTTCACGCCATTCTCCTGCCTCAGCCTTCCGAGTGGATGGGACTAGAGGCGCCCGCCACCTCACCCGGCTAGCTTTTTGTATTTTTTAGTAGAGACGGGGTTTCGCGGTGTTCGCCAGGATGATCTTGATCTCCTGACCTCTTGATCCGCCCGTCTCGGCCTCCCAAAGTGCTGGGATTACAGGCTTGAGCCACCGCGCCCGGCCATAAACTGTATTTTAAATGGGAATCTTATGTAACCTTGGGGCTGGTGTCTTATTTCTCTCTAGTGGCTTGCATGTAAGATCCCATCTTTGTATATAAGTAATTAATCTTTTATCATTAAAACAATTTTTCTACTTCATTACTGCTCACTTGATGAGAGACTCCCTACTTATCACTTAAATTCAAATTCTTTTCCATCATTCACCTTCCTTGACTGTCCCACATGGTACTGAGGGAAGGAGGAAGCACACATTTCTACAGTACCTGCTATGTGCAAGACTCTCTTGGCTTTAAGGCGTACTTTATATTGTTATTCCCAAGACCTTGTTTAACCATTGAGGAAACAAGTTCCAAGATGGTAAGTGATTGCCTAGTGCTGGAACCAGGATTTGCATCCAGGTCTATGGTTCCCTGCTCCCTTTAGCCCCCAAAGGGGGCTCCCCAAAACCCCTCGGAGCTTTGCTCTCTGTGTCAGATTGCTCTGTTAGCATGATAGAGGTATGTAAGACTGTGAGCTTAATCAGATTAAGGTGTTACCTTCTCTGTGGACAGTCTTAGAGTTTGCAAAAGAATATATGTCATTGCTTCACAGTGCACTATTGATCTTATTCGTTCGACCGTTTTCACTGTAGTTCTTCTAACAGTACTGTGATAACTTTGTTTTTGTCCTTGTAACCGTTAAGTACTCAAATATAGAGATATTCTGCATGTCTATTTGTTGTATGTACATTGACTTTGTTGAAAATAGAGAAATTTACTATCTTCCTGTAAAATTTTTTTGTTCATTTGGTCTTCAGCTTTCATTAACACTAAGTATGCAAATCAAAATAACTAAACCATATCTATTCCATTCTACATGAATTTAGTAATTTAGTTTTTAGGAAAAATACCAAATGAGGTTGATTGGTCACTCTGCAACAATAAAAAATCTTGCCAATAAACTTGTAATCAGTCTATAATTGTAATGTCTTACTTTTCTAGAGTAAGAGTTTTTATTTTGGAGGAAGATTTCCTTTTTGGAGGAAGATTTCCTAGGAGTCTACTTGGGGAAATTATAATGGTTATGTTTCTCCTTGAAAGTGAAGGAAGAAGAAAACTTTTAAGTGGTTTGTCTGGCTAAATTACATTGGCCCCTTTTCAATATTACCCTTTTCATAAAGCATTGGTAAACATAAGTAACAAAGTAATCTTTCATCATTTTATCAACAATTTTTCTATTAAATTGCTGCTCACTTTATGACACCCTTTAATGATGGGTTTCTACGCTTTCAGTGATTTGGGTGTCAGAAAGTTGTACCCTCTATTTCTACAAAATGTATTAGAATGTGAATCAAGATTTTCCTATTTTGGTAACTTTATTAAAATTACAAAACACATATTCTCATAGAAAAATTAGAAACTAGGAATGAGCAAAAATAAAAATTATCCACAATTTGTACATTCTGGGCTTTTCTTTGTGCATATATACTCTGGAGCGAGACTACTTAGGTTAGAATTCCAGCTCTGTCACTTTGTGACCTTGGGAAAGTTATCTAAATTTTCTGTGCCTCAGTTTCTTAATCTGTAAAATGAGTACCTATCTCAGGGTTATTATGGGGGTTAAATGAGTTAATACATGTAAAATGCTTAGAATATTGCCTTTCCCCTAGTAAGAGACACATACATGGGTTTTAAAAGACCTTTTATTATGGAGAATTTCAAATATAGAAATAGAGACAAGTATTATGAGTTCCAGTGTACCTATCATCAACATTTAGACATTCCTGTTTCATCTATCAGTCTATCAGTCTTCTTTTATTTTTCTTTCTATACTTGGGTATTTTATAGAAAATCCCAAATATTACATCCTTACACTATGTATACTTTGTACCATATTAATATTTGCTAAGAATTAGGTAAGTTATTTTAGAGAGAGAGTATACAAAATTTGAGTCATTTTTGAAGGGAGAAAATATAAGCAAAATATCTAAAACATCCATTCTGTGATGTTTTAATAATTTTAGCTGACTGAATGGTATTTGAAGTAAGATTGTGAATATGGAGATTTTGCTATTCAGATTAGACATTTATTGGCCAGTAACACCTTTAAAATAATTGGGTATCAGTTTTATTGTAAATGTACTGTAGATATTTTGTATGAACATGAAGTCTTTATTTAGAAAATGTTTTGTGCTCAGCAATATATGTAACTGTTTTGGTGAAGGAAAATACTTAAAATTTATGATATTGGAAAAAATAAAAAAGCTAACTTTGAAGATTTAGATTGGATGCTATAAAATTCCAGACATTCATAAGCCCTTAGATTTTAAAAAAATACTGTTTTCATTGATATATATTTAGCATATAAATACACATCCATATACCACACTTTAAAACACAGTGTTCAAGAATAATTAGAGAAAATTTGTAACTAGTTAGGCATTATTCAGTTTTGTGGGGTTTTTTTTTTTTTTAGAAATGGGCTGGTTTTTTCACCCAGGCTGGAATACAGTGGCATAATCTTGGCTCTCTGCAGCCTTGATCTACTCAAGTGATCCTCCCACCTCAGCCTCCCAAGTAGCTGTTTCTGTGGGCATGAGCTACCATACCCAGCTAATTTTTAAATTTTTTGTACAGATGGAGTCTCCTTATGTGCCCAGGCTGGTCTCAAACTCTTGGGCTCAAGTGATCCTCTTGCCTTGACCTCCCAAAGTCTAGGGATTACAGGTATTAGCCACCGTGCCTGGCCAAGTTTGTGGTTTTATTTTTTATTTTAATGTCTTGTTTTCCTGGACAGCAATCAGTTCTGACTTGGAATTTCCTGCCTTTGATCTTACTTTAGACTCCCATTTCAAAATCTGTAAGTAGCATGTGATATTGAGAAGGAACTAAATTGTAAAGGCAAGAATTTGATAGAATTCATTGTACTTTTAGTAAATGGCAACCAGTGAGATCATCTGAACTCATTGTCATGTAAATTTTCTCAGTATTTGAATTATTGATCTTAAAATTCCTGGGATATGGTAAGTAATGTGGAATGTGCAGGCCATGCCTCATGTTACCGATGGTCCAGTGGAAAGAACACTTGATTGGAAGTCAAGAAACCTCTGTTCTCACTTGAACTCTATCATGATGACTTCCGTTTTTGGCAAGTTGCTTTAACCTCTCTGACATTGTTTCTTCATTTCTCTAGTGAACAAATGTAGGGAGGGGATGATGTTAGGTCCATTATATTAGTTAAGGAAGTGCTAGATATTGCAACAAGGAGACCCCAAAATGCAATGGTTCAAACAGTGTAGAAGTTTTTCCTGTAATAGTTGGAGTTCCAGGTATGCAGCTGTGCAGCAAGCTATCATTTAGGGATCCAGGTTCTTTCCATTTTGTTTCTTCAACAGAGTCCCAGGGCCATTGTCTTCATGTACATGGTTGCATCTAGGTTGTTGCCCAGAATTCATTGTGGTTCGGAAGAGAGAGTGGAGGAAGCAGACTCCAGCCTGGAAATGGCACGTCACTTCTGCTCAAACACCACCGGAGAGAAGTTGATCACATGTTCATACTGTACCATATTTGAGCCTGGGAAATGTAATGAAGCTGTTCAGGTTACAGTTTTGTTAATACAAAAGAAGAGAACAGATTTTGGTGGATAAATAGCAGTCTCTTCCACATCATATGGTTGCTGCTTTCTCTGATTATAATATTGACCAAGTGGCTCTGTCACACCACTGAGTTGCTATCTACTTCAGCTTGATTTTGAAATTACTGGTTAAGATAAAAGTATTTTCTACTCTGGGTTTAATTTTAATGTGTCTTAGTGGTCTGAGAATATAATGACTAAAAATTACTGTTTTCTTGCACTTGCTCTTTAATGTTGAAAACTTTTAATTTTTATGAATTTTCTTGAATCATATACAGTTGACCCTTGAAAAATTTGGGGTTTTGGGTGCCAGTCCCTCATGTAGTCGGAAACCTGTATGTAACTTTTTATTCTCCAAGAATTTAACTACCAGTAGTCTTATGGATATTATAAACAGTTGATTCTTACATATTTTGTATATTATATACTGTATTCTTATAACAAAGCTAGAGAAAAGAAAATATTATTAAGAAAATCATAAAGGAGAGAACTATTCATTAAGTGGAAGTGGATCGTCATAAAGGTCTTCATCTTCACCTTCACGCTGAGTAGGGTGAAGAGGAAGAAGAGGGGAGGTTGGTCTTGCTGTCTCAGGGGTGCCAGAGGTAGAAGAAAAGCCACGTATAAATGGACTTTTTCTCAAGGATCAACTGTGATTAAAAGGGTTCCAATTATCTTGTCCTGTTAATCTGGGAGTTAGGTGGCAGTCAGATTTTTTAAGCTTTTGAAGCAAGAGCTGAGGCTAAGTGTGAGCAGGTGTCAGGATTTAATACAAGGTGATGAAACAGAATCAAGCTGCCTGATCTTAGAGCAGATATATAGAAATGCTTAGGGACTGGGAAGCAGTAGATGAGAAGCTAAGCAGCAGAAGAATGAGAAAGAAATCCATATTAGACAGTAGAACAAGGTGGGCATTTGAAAAGTATAGGCAGAATTTTTCCCCTCTTTTTTGAGGGACAGGGTCAATCAGCTAGGGGACTCTAGAATCCACCCTTGAGCCACAGTCTTGATAAATTTATAAAATCACCTCAAAATTTATTGATAGTGCCCATCAGGTTTTCTATAAGCCATCCACAAAATGTAATAAAAAAGATAAAAATTGTCAAAATATGTGTTTAAAGGTATGGTTTTAGGCTGATGGTTCCATAGTTTAATTTGTGGGAGGAAGAAACTAAGTAAATTCCGTAACTGATAATTGGAACAGTTGATAAAATGTTAGAAAAAGTAAAGTCCTGGATTTTGTGTCTCTGAAACATAGAGCCCATTAATGTGAATGAAGTATTCATTTTTTTGTCAGCAGTTTTCTCGGTTTGCTGATGATACTGCTCATGTAAACTAGCTTTAAGAAGGTACTCTGGGCTGCATGTGGTGGCTCACACCTGTAATAATCCCAGTGCTTTGGGAGGCTGAGGGTGGGAGGATCACTTGAGCCCAGGAGTTTGAGACCAGCCTAAGGAACAGAGGGAGTCCCCGTCGCTACAAAATTAAAAAAAAAACAAAAAAACCAAAAAACTTTAGCCAGGCGTGGTTGTGCATGCCTGTAGTCCCAGCTACTTGGAAGGCTGAGGATGGGAGGATCACATAAGCCCGGGAGTTTGAGGCTGCAGTGATCTATGATTGTGTCACTGTACTCCAGCTTGAGTGACCGAGTGAAGTGCTGTCTCCTAAGAAAAAAATGTCTATCTTCGTGACCATTGGATCCTCCTCCTCCGACTACCTTGTATAATCAGTTACTCTCTCTGCTGTGTTTTCATAATTGTTAGATTTCCTCTTGTTTTTCAGATTGTGTCCTTTATTTGAGGTTTGACATTAAGTACTTTTGTGTGATATGTAGTTGTACAGTATCCTAGAGAAACTATTGAGAAAGAAAGTTGAAAACCCAAAGTGTTTTTTCTGCTGCTCTTTTATTAGTGCAATTGATAGACTAATTTTATTGGAAGTATTCTTATGCAGCTGAAATACCTTGGCAGATAATGTGATAAAATTGCTTACTTTAAACAACTGTTTTGATTCACTGGGAACTTAAAGACCTTGTTAAAAATTACCTTTCTAATTTAGATTTAGATAGACAAAAAAGGCATACTGACAGGTTGGAGATAAATCTTTTAAAATCAAACATACATTTTTGTAGCATGTGGTTTATGGATTATATTGTTACTGGTTTCCTTTTAGTAAAATGGCATGACAAGAAGTAATATATAAATTGTTTTACTTAATGTATAAAATACCTAAAGGAAATTGAGTTTAAAAATAAAGTAGACTGCTGTCCAGACTGGGTGACAAAGTAAAACCCTGTCTCTGTCTCTTAAAAAAAAAAGCAGGACATGTGCTACACTTGCCAATGCTAAAGCGACCATGTTTACTCTTTTCTGAAATTCCGTAGGAGGATATGATGTTTTCATACCTAGAAAGGCCAATGGTTGTGACTAACCTTGAAATATAAGTCTTCAGCAAATGAAAGACACTTGCAATTTGTAGCCCAGTGATAGCAAATCAAGAATGATATAAAATCATATCGCAGCTTGGGTAGTGGTTTTGAGAATGCTTAATGGCCATTTGTTAGGAAAGGTAAAGTTACTATAGATTTAAAAAACATACTCATTCTCTGAGGTGTCACACTGAAATTAGGGCTAACTTTTGTAATCTTTGGTATTTGTCATCTATACTTAGGTAATTTGGATAAAAACAATACTCTTTTACCACAGTGGTACACCTGAAAACAAAGTCATCTTTTTGGATGGCTCAACTTCTTCGCTTCTGTAATAAGCTATTAGCCTACCTAGCTGCTCACCTGGTCCCCAGAGCCATATTAGAATTCCAGCGTTCTGGGCCTGGATCAGAGTACATAGCCCCAAATCTTCTTCTGTATAGTTCTATCACCATTGATATTTGAGTAAATATATTCTGTGACATATCAATAATCTTACCTGCTTCTCTGGATACTGTAAAGTCAGCCTTCTTTTGAGTTAGTTTAGATCATCAGAAAACTCTGTACTTGGACCCCAGTAGCTGAGATTTTTTTGTCTTTTTTTTTTTTGGCTGAATAACGTGTTACATTATGCCTGTGGCTTTATCCAGGGTTTGCTTAAAAGAGAAGTAGTATGACCGGGCACGGTGGCTCACACCTGTAATCCCAGCACTTTGGGAGGCCGAGACGGGCAGATCACCTGAGGTCAGGAGTTTGAGACCAGCCTGTTCAACATGGTGAAACCCCGCCTCTATTAAAAATACAAAAAATTAGAAAGGCATGGTGAAACACACCTGTAATCCCAGCTACTCTGGAGGCTGAGACAGGAGAATCACTTGAACCTGGAGGTGGAGGCTGCAGTGAGCCGATATCATGACATTTCACTCCATCCTGGGCAAAAAAAAAAAAAAAAGAAAAAGAAAAAAAGTAATATAACATTTCCTTTTGCTTTTGTTATTGAGAATATTGCCTATTATATCACTCTGTATTCATTTATAAAGCCCAATGTGAGAAATTTCCTTCAGAGTTTCAGGTAACAAAATGTTTGTTTTCTTTGATAAAGGATATTTTCTTATCTTTTAGATTATAAAAGAGGTATCATTTATTTTGTTTTTTTACCCTAGCTGCCTGGGAGCACAGGGCCAAATTTGAATGTTAATTGTAGGAATTATGTCAAGAAATTTTGTAAATTAATTTAAAAATAGTTGTACATACTGGGAGTTAGCAAACTATGGCCCACCCACTTCTTTTTGTAAATCAGGTTTTATCAGAACACAGCCGTAGTCGTTTATTTATGTATTGCCTATTGCTTTTGTGCTACAGTGGCAGACTTGAATAGTTGCTCTGGCCTTTTACAGAAAAAAGATTTCTAGTCCTGATACAAATAGTTACATGTGGGTCAGACCAAATGCAATATAAAGCAGTATGATTACTGTTAGATGTAGCTAGTTGGAAGAGGCTTAACAGAGTGTGCTATGAAAGGAGTTTAATATTTAAGCAGTGGAAGCATATAGAAGACATTTTATGTGGGAGAGAAGAAATGAAATCCTGTAGAATTGAGCAGAATTTGAACATTTGGGACCATTTTGGAAACTGTTTTAGCTAGATGAGAATTACAGCAGTGGAAATGAAGTTGAATGGGCAAGACTGTTGATAGGAAGGCATAAAAGCTAGGCACCAGAATTTGCATTTAATCCAACAAACAACTGAAAACCCACTAGGAAAATTTGACGGAAATGATGTGATGGGAACAGCATCACATCATTTCAGTACAGCTAGTCTGACAGCAGTGTACGAACTCAGCATGGAGAGCCCCAAGACTAAGCAGTTACTGGAGTAAGCCTGCCATGAGGAACTAAGATAATGAATCTAGAATGAAGAGGAAGAGTAACCTCTGAGGTGCTGGCAAGAAGGAAGCCGATTTTGTGGCTGACTGGATTTAGAGAGTGGTGGTGAAGGATATTGTGAGAGGAGAACTGGGGAAAAATGAACTGGAGTGACAGTTTTTTTAGAGGAAATAGTGTTTTGTTTTTGATGTCCCTGGTTTCTGGTGTTTTAGAGCCTCCTAAGAGAAAGTATGGAAGTGTTTGGAGATCTGTGTGAGATGATGACTGAGCTGTGGGAGAGTTTATATGCAGGAACAATAGTACAAGGCAGAGTGGCTGGGGAGTGCCTCCAGGAAGGAAGATAGCACTCGAGGAGCAGAGTGCACGAAAGAACAGGAGGAGTCAGTAAAACAGTGTTTCCCAATGTGTATCCCAGGACAGACTGATAGTATAGATGGTTAGCAGGTATTTCCATTTTTGCATGGCCAGATAGATTTGATAAATTCTGGGTTAAGCAAAGTTAAATAGACTTCTTGTATTAGACCCTCTCATGTTCTTTAATAATATGCACCATTATTTATATCTCCAATATGATCTCTACCTCCAAGTTTAGATTCCTGTATTCGACTTTGTATGAGACATTTCCCCTTGGGATATCTGTGAGGCATCTAAAACTTAACTGTCCAAAATGGAATTCCTTGTCTTCCTCACAAAACTTGGTTCCCCATCTCAGGTGATGGCAGCTCTATCTTTTTTTTTTTAGTAAAAAATGCCATGGTAAGAAGTAACACTGAAATTGTATTGTTCCATGTGTAAAATGGCCAAAGGAATTGAGATTAAAAATAAGGTTGCTCAGACTGGGCATGGTGGCTCACGCCTGTAATCCCAGCACTTTCGGAGACCGAGGCAGGAGTTTGAGACTAGCCTGGCCAACATAGTGAAACCTGTCTCTACTAAAAATACAAAAATTAGCTGAGCGTGGTGGTGGGTGCCTGTAATCCCAGCTACTTGGGAGGCTGAGGTAGGAGAATCACTTGAACCTGGGAGGTGGAGTTTACAGTGAGCTAAGATCGCACCACTGCACTCCAGCCTGGGTGACAGAGTGAAACTCTGTCTCACCAAAAAAAAAAAAAAAAAAAGGAAAAAAAAAAAGTTGCTCAGATTAAAAACCTTGGAGTCATCCTTGACTCCTTTCTCCTATGTTTTGTTTTGTTTTTTTCCTTTAACAGAGTCTCACTCAGTGACCCAGGCTGGAGTACAGTGGCACAACCTCAGCTTATTGCAACCTCCACCTCCTGAGTTCAAGTGATTCTCCTGTCTCAGCCTCCTGAGTAGCTGGGATTACAGGTGCATACCACCATGCCTGGCTAATGTTTGCATTTTTAGTAGAGACATGGTTTCGCCATGTTGGCCAGGCTGGTCTCAGGTGATCTGCCTTCCTCAGCCTCCCAAAGTGCTAGGATTACAGGTGTGAGCCACTGTGCCTGGCCCTTTCTATACTCTTATCCAATCCATTAGCAGCCGCATTGGCTTTCCCTTCAAATGTATCCAGAATCTGACCACGTGGTACCTCAAGTGATTGTATTGAAACTCTACCACCTCTTTGTGCAGTAGCTTTCCATTTCACTCAGGATAAATGTGTCAGTCTCTGTAGTGGCATACAAGGCCTTTTATGACCTGGCTTCTCATGAATCCTCTGGCCTGATTTGCCATTCTTTTCCTCTTTTGCTCTGCTACATGCACATCTCTTTGTTCTTCCTAAGACAGGGCTTAAGCAGTTTATTAGCTTAGGATTTTTTCCTGTGCCTGTGACACTCTTCCCCCTAGATATCTGTTTGGCTTATCTAACTTCCTTTCCTCCTCTAGATCTGTTCACATGCCACCCTCTCTAGAAGAGACTGACCTGGACTACCATATTTAAAATAGAAAGAGTGCACTTCTCCCATTTCTCATCCCCTTTATTCTGCTTCACTTTTTTTTTTATTAGCATTTACCATCTTCTAACATAGTTTATGTATTATTTGTTTAAAAAATTATCTGCTGCTTTCTACTAGACTGTAAGCTCCATGAATGCAGAGATTTTTGCCTATTTTGTTCACTGATATAACTCAAGCACCTAGAACTGTGCTGGACACACAATAGGCAACTAATAAGTATTTGTTAAATGAGAGAATGAATTTCAAGATGGGAGTATATGTCCCCATAGCATCTTTCTTTCACCCATGGAGATATTTTTTTTCCTGTGTTTCCTAGGGACACACTTTAGGAGATTCTGTTGTAAGTATTATGGAATTCAAAGGAGGAGAAAATTATAAGAAAGTCGTGATTGACACAATTGGGAAGTTAAAACATTTTGACCTGCTTAAGCTAATAAGTAGATTTAGATAGGAAAATAGTTTACAATCTTATAACAAGTTGTTTCAGTGTTGTGGAATGTCAAATTCGGGGAGGAAAGTTGGACATAGATATTGAAGAAAAATACCAGGATAAATTACCCGTTCAGGGAGTTTAGCTTTGGATTAAAGGGTGGAAAGTACAGATTGAGTACTCCTTATCTGAAATGCTCGGGACCAGAAGTGTTTTGGATTTGGATTTTTTCAAAAAAATTTGGAATATTTGCATATACTTTAAACCGGTTGAAAATCCAATCTGAAAATCCAAAATAGCCCAATGAGCGTTTCTTCTTAGTGTCACGTCAGTGCTCAAAAAGTTTCAGATTTTGTAACATTTTGAATTTTGTATTTTCAGATTAGGGTTGCTCAACCTATAGTTAGAGAAGGCTGCAGGTTCATTACAATATGCTTTGTTTTTTGAGATCAAGGGAACTTGGTTTTTCTGCTTGTTATAAGTTAATCTAGGGTTGTTTATTGAGATGAATTTTAATTTTAATTATATTGTAATAAGTAGGTGACCTAGAATACCCTGTTTTTCAAAGTAGTGTAATTTGGTAGGTTCAGTGCTTCTTGAAAATGGGATAAATTGGGATCCTTAGGAAATCCTCTTTTTAGTTCCATGCTCCTGCTTTACCACCTGCCTTCCCCATCCTTTTGCATGCTTTTCTTTCCCTCCCTCCCTCCGTCTTTCTTTTTTCTTTCTTCCTTTCTTTTTATCTTTCTTTCTCTCTCTCTCTCTTTTCTTTACTTGTGAGCCCAGTAGGAATGATAAGTGAGATATAAATATTGAAAGTTGATGCTAATTGTTTGCTTGTTCCTCCTGTAGGAAACAAGCAGTCTGTTTTAACGTGTGAATTTCTAGGTCTTTTCTACACTTCTTGAAAAAAGTTCACCTAGGCTTCACATTTGTCACTAGCAGTTGGATTAGTGCTTAGATGAAAGCTTGTGCCAAAGTGAGGCATAGATGAAGTAATTTTATGACAGTTTGATTCTTTCTCTCTTATAAGTTTTGATCCACAAAAGAATTAATTTCTTTTCAAATGTGTGGTTGAACTTTTGGATAGTTTTTTCATTTCCGTAGTGCGAATTCATCTTTTCAGGGTTAGCTCTCATGGGAAAACCAAAAGCTGTTGGGCATTTTTAGTTTATTTATCAATCATGACATTTGAGTGCTGAATGACAATGAAGTTATTCCAAGGATTACTCTGCAGAGCCCTGTGCTTTATTTCCATTGTTGTCTTTGGAATGGATTACATTCACATTATTTGAGGAATAATTAATTGGAGCTCCAATTCAGACCAGTTGGAAGACTAACAAATATTCTTTTGTTTTGGTTACAGAAGCTGCATACATACATGTAAGAGAAGCAAAAATGTCAGATGATATCAGGAAAAGGTTTGAATTTCCAAATTCTCTTATCCAATCACAGGTAATTTTGTTTGTTTATTTTTGCTCATGGTAACAAACCTGTTCTGTGGATTGTTAACTGAACTTTATATATTTAACATTAAATATTTTATTCTACATGTAGAGATTTATATTATTTTATGAAGCAACTTTTATGAGTTAATTTGAAAATATATATTTGACATAGGAAAGCAAATATTTGAAACTGATCAATCTCAGCTTCTGTTTATATATCATACTTTTCTTCCTAGAGATAATAAAACCTTGATTAACTAGTAGGCTCCTGAATATGGTTTTTTTTTTTTTTTTTGGCCTATAATTATTGGGAACACAGGTAAATAGTTATATGTCCACAGAGCATGAGGGATTAATATTTAAGAAGACATATCCTACCCCTTATATAGAGTTTTATAATAATGACATTTAATAAGTAAAATATCCTGGATTAAAAAATTTGATGTATCTACTAAGATAGGAGATTGTGATAACTTTAAAGAGCTTTTCAATAGTTAAATGGTTAAAACAAAGATGGCTTTCTGGTTAGCCTTTAGCTAACTAGAAACATTCTGGTTAATCAAGGTATCATAATAGCTTATTGTCTTTTCTTGTGAGAGTAAAGCTAACAGATCAGCAGAAGCCATCTTGAAGACTTAACAACGTACAGCGCCTTGGATACTTTCAACAGTTAACTTCGGAGATGTCTGCTGTGGGAATTGACTTAGCTGGGTAGTGGGGAACCCTTCCATGAGGAGTAGAACACTCCTTATGCAAGATTCCCTTCTACCTGGCTGGGTTGGAGTCATATCCTACAGGTCCTTACCATGAAGATAGAAGATGAAGGCTTGGAGGATACTGTTCGCAGTTTTATTTTTCTGTGCCTGGAGTCTCTTTGTTAGCATAGACAATCAAGAAATAAGAAATGCCCATATATGTTACTGTTAAATTAGGTGAAAAGTATATATATATTTATATATATAATTTAGCATAGGATGTCTATTTGAATTCTGTTATGGAACACTTAAGTAGCAGTGTAGGTTGATTTATCCTTGGGTTTTGTATTTTAAAAAATCAGTTTAGGCTAATATCTCTGATTTGTTAGAAGATGAAGTGAAGAGTATGTTAGAGAAATTGAATCTGGTGGGGAATGGGGAATTAAGCTTCTTTTCTTTTAGTTCTTTTTCTAAATATGAACTATAGCTTTTTCTTTGTCGCTATTGTGTTTCATATTGGTTTTGTTAGGTTCTTGTGATTGTGTCCTGTCCTTTGCAAATATTTCTTATTGTTCTTCTGTAACTACTGCTCAATATTAGCACCATATTTCATTGATTCACACACACTTTTTTTTCAGATTTTAACATCTTTGAAATTTAATTGCCTCTAGTAATTGATGGCAGCAGTTGAGATACAGTTGGTATTGCCTGCACATTTGTGAACTTGGGCATGATTTTCTACATGAGTCTAAAAGAACTCTTGTGTGACTATAAAACCAAAATTCTAACTTATAAGAAGCATTGTATATCATAGACTAATTGGCAGCCTTTTTTCTTTCTTAGTGGTACACAGTATAATGGTGCAACTTGGAATTCCTGGTCAGTTACATTCAGTGAAATATGGTATATTTTGTAAAACAGGAGCTCAGCCTATCCACGGGCGCTCAGTTCTTGTTACTATTCCTTTTACTAGGAGATAAGAGACAGAAAGTTGGACTAAACTTAATATTCACGTAAATGAATGACTTATATCGCAAAACTAGACCACAAGCACCGTGGTCTTAAATCATTTCCAATGTGTGAAATACAAAGAGAAAAATGAGGAAGGAGTGGGTGCTGTGTTTTTATTTGAGCTATCTTTGCAGGACTGGCAGCTATTCACAGCTATACTGTAATTTGGTCCCAAGTGCAGGCTGGACAGTTGTTGCAATAGTGAAGTATTTTCCAACCCGTACACAGAATGGCAATGATTGTTACTAGCCTATTGGCTCTAAGACTGTAGTGCTGAAGAACTAGGGGAATAAAGTTGAGGTAGTAGGAGGTAATGATATTTATGTCTTTATATAACCAGCACTCCTATAAGAGACTTGAATTTAATTTTGGGTTTTTTGACTAAAGCAGGATATGGGAAAACTTTAGAGATTTATGAGACTGAAAGCTTATGTTTAAATTGAATTTAAGGGCTGAAACCTATAAAAATGATAAAGGAATCAAAATTATATGGCCTACAGGAGGGAGAAGGGTGGTGGTGGAGGGAAGCCCTATTGATTCACGTCTGTTTGCGCCATAGTCATAAAGACGAGTTTTCTTCTTATTCGTTAACGGTGTGATAAAGCATGATGGATTTCATTTCAGTGCAAAGATGATTTTAAAAACTATGCGGTTTCTCACTCATGTCTTAATGGAGTAAGCAATCTCAAGTTATCTTCTGAGACTGACAGCAATTTGAACCAAAAATCTGGCAGTTTTCTTAACCTCTATGCACTATAGTTGCTTATTGGTAACCTGGGATAGATACGCCTACTTTGAGAACTATTCTGAAGATTAGAAATTATGCATGTGGAGTGCCTAATTCAATGCCTTCTACATAGCACACACTTAGTAAATGGGAATTTTATTTATTCCCAATTGACTACCTGATATACTCATATCAACTAGTATTGATATTTGGAAATAACTTCTAAGGGACTGTGTTCATTAATTTTATTTGTTTTTTAGGCTGTGGGTCATCTTATTGCTGCAGTCCTAAAGGAAAATGGTTTTTCAGAAAAGATTCACCAATCTACAAATCAGGTCTGTGTTTAACTTTATGCTTCAATTTTCTTCAGATAAGATTGCTACTAGCTGGATCACATATGCACCTGTCTTGTTTCCCTGATAGTTCATATTACAGTAGAAATGTTTTTGAACTGTGAGAACTTCATTGCCTTTTTTGATAATTTGTTTGTCTTTTTAGTGTATAGCAATAAAAAAGTTTTAAATTTATTAAAACACACTCTAGGAATAAGAAATGGAGGGAGGGGCTGGAGAGGAGTATTCTTAGGACTATTGATGAAAAATAATATGGATGGAATGAGAGAAGGCATGCTTTAGAGAAGATTGATAGAGTTATCTCTGAGGAAATCATTTGGGTTATGAAGAGAATGAACAGAGTGGCTCTGTTTGGATGTAGATTTCTCATGCTTCAGCTCAGTCCCAGCTGTGAGTTCTTGGTTGGAAAGGTCATACATTGACAGTCAAAGCTGAAAAATTCCATCTTACACAAATAGCAGGTGAATGCTCAGAGTTGAAGCAATGCCAGCTTACTGAGATATACCACTTGGGGTTTGTTTGATCAATGTTGTGTATTTTGACCTGCTAGTTGGGAAACTCTTCTTAAGAGAGGTGTTCTCAGGTGTCCTCAATAGGGAACATAAGTGATGGAAATAAGATTTTTTTTTTCACAGCAGAAATAAATTGATTTCCTTTTTCTCACATTCTTCTTGATTAGCTGCTCCAAGTTACGTTTCTTTATTGCTTCTGCAGACATGTTGAAGTTTAAGTGTAGGACACACTTCACTAATTGGCATTTGTCTGGTGTTTGTATGTAGTCATATAAATTAGGTTTTCTGAGAACTCTGATCCTAATCCTGCCTATAATCACATTGTGTACTTTGAGAAGATCTAGTGGTTTTACTTAAACTGTCAGGATTTATTGAATGTCAAATCCCTGTAACTGTTTCCTCTTCTACTAAAAATGAATGCTTACACAGTCTTACCTGAGGCAGCAGTTTATTTATTCGTTTGTTTTGTTTTTCTGGTGTAATAATAGAGTGATGATATTTAGAAACCTTTGATATTGTCAGTACAGCTGAACACAATGTCTTTCTGAATAAAAGGAGAAGTAGAATATAAATATTTCCTTCCTGTGGTGATTGTTAACTGTATTGTTATTTTAATAGTGGGATGCTAAGATAGAATAGATTCTCAGCCAGCTACAGAGGGAAAATGGGTACAAAATGATGTTGATTTTCTTTTCTTTTTTTTTTTTTTGAGACAGAGTCTGGCTCTGTTGTCCAGCCTAGAGTGCAGTGGCACGATCTCAGCTCACTGTAACTTCCGCCTCCTGGATTCAAGCAATTCTCATGTCTCAGCCTTCCGAGTAGCTGAGACTACAGGTGTGTGCCACCACGCCCAGCCAGTTTTTTTGTATTTTTAGTAGAGACAGGGTTTCACCATGTTGGCTAGGCTGGTCTCGAACTTCTGATCTCTGTTGATCCACCCACCTCGGCCTCCCAAAGCGTTGGGATTACAGGCGTGAGCCATAGTGCCTGGCCTTGATTTTCATTCTTTTATTAATAGTTATTCTTTGGGAGCTGGGATATTACTTTTTCCCAAATTATATATTTCCCTAGTAAGTTGCATCAGGAAAAGGAAAATTGCTTCATTATTTGTTCTTTTTTTTTTTTTTTTTTAATACAATTGTGTGTAAGTCTAAATGGACTTTATCCACAAGACAGTCATATAGGTTTATTGTTAGCAGTGAACCATTTTGGTTGTCCTGGATTCCTGAGAAAGTTATAAAAGCTAGAACCCCTGCTTTGATAGGGTATTCTTATTGGGGAACCAGCCCCAATATTTCAATGTAGGTTCTTTTCTATTTTCCCTAAGTGTCGGCCGGTCTGAGAAATAAAGGGAAAGAATACAAAAGAGAGAAATTTTAAAGCTGGGTGTCTAGGGGAGACATCACACGTCGGCAGGTTCCGTAATGCCCCCTGAGCCGTAAAACCAGTTTTTATGAGTGATTTTCAAAAGGGAGGGAGTGTACGAATAGGGTGTGGGTCACAGAGATCACATGCTTCAAGGGCAATAAAATATCACAAGGCAAATGGGCAGGGGAAGGTCACATGACCAGGATGAAATTAGAATTACTAATGAGGTTCCCTGTCCTGCTGTGCATGCATTGTCGTTGATAAACATCAGGAAGCAGGGTTTGAGAGTCTGACTAAAATTTGCCAGGTAGGAATTTCCTAATCCTAGTAAGTCTGAGGGTGCTGCAGGAGACCAGGGCATATTTCATCCCTATCTACAATTGCGTAAGGCAGACACTCCCAGAGCGGCCATTTTTGAAGCTCCCCCCGCCCCCACCCCGGGAATGCATTCTTTTCCCAGGGATGTTAATTATTAATATTTTTTACTGGGGAAAGCATTCAGCAATATTTATCTTACCCGTTTTCGGCAATAAGAGAAATATGGCTCTGTCCTGCCCGGCTCCCTGGCAGTCAGACCTAATGTTTATCTTCCTTTTTCCCTGAACATTGCTGTTATCCTGTTCTTTTTTCCAGGTGCTCAGATTTCATACTGTTCAAACACACATGCTTTACGAACAATTTGTGCACTTAATGCAATCATCACAGGATCCTGAGGCGACATACATCCTTTGTTTATCAAAATGATGGGATTAAGAGATTAAAGATAGGCATAGGAAATTATAAGAGTATTGATTGGGAAAGTGATAAATGTCCATGAAATCTTCACAATTTATGTTCAGAGATTGCAGTAAAGACAGGCATAAGAAATTATAAAACTATTAATTTGCGAAACTAATAAATGTCCATGAAATCTTCACAGTTTATGTTCTTCTGCTGTGGCTTCAGCAGGTCCCTCTGCTCGGGGTCTCTGACTTCCCGCAACATACTCTAAAATGAAAACTTATATTTACTTATATGTCCTTCTCATGCTTTTCTATCAATGAAGACAGAGTCACAGTGTGAGGGGGGAAAAGTCAGTTTCCTTCTTGGGCAAGCAGTTTTCCTAGGCTTTTTTGTTTTTGTTTTTGTTAGCCATGGAATGAGCAGCTTGCTGGTGGCCTGTCTTACTTCTCTCTTTTATATCTGGGCCCATATTAGAATTCAAGAAATTGTGGCAGGGGCATTGTGGGTGGTGGTGAGGTACATGTAGGTGATAGAGGTTGGTGGTAGGAGAGCAGGAACATTTTCTGAAAATAACTGTTATTGTAATTGAAGGCTTATGGCATAAATATTATTTGGAGTTCAACTTAGACTAACTGATATACTGATACTATTAGTGTCTGGTTAAATTGTTTGGTTAGAGCAGTGTGTTAGAGCCAAGTCTCAGCTTTGTTGTGTTGCTTGAACTCGGGTCATACCTCTGCCTGCATCCAGCCTTGTTTTACAGCGATGATGCCAGATGAGAGAGAGTTGCTGTTACCTCCATTACCTCTCTTGGAAAATTGACTTCATTTTATTCTAGGAACAGAGTGACAACAGCATCATCTTTATAAAGGAAAGCTAGCCTACTGTGAACAAATTACTCATTGATGAATGACCGAAGGTGTGTGTGTGTTTGCTGCTCATCAGAATTGTCTTCTAATCACTGGTTTGGTTTCAGACTCCTGCTTTGAACTTGCTGTGGGAGAAGTGTTGCAGTGACAATGTAGTGGTTCGAACAGCCTGCTGTGAAGGTCTGGTGGCACTCGTTGCTCAGGATCATGCAGAGTTCAGCTATGTTCTCAATGGGATACTCAATCTGATTCCATCAACCAGGTACTTTTTCCTCAGTGTTTGGTCAGTTGTGATTTAAATCAGTTAATGGTTTAAGTTTTTAGGACAAAAAATTCACAAAATCCCTATTAAGAGTCAGCATTCATCCTACTTGCCAGTTGTTTTTCTTGCTCTTAAAATGTCATGCAGTTGTTGTTTCATATATGAAAAGATCATATTAATTTAAATCCTACAGTTTCAGAATTTGTGGTCATTTGCAGTACTTAAGTTTTGGAGCTCTGCTTAAATTTGTCGTTGCTCTTTTAAGATGAAAATAGCTAAATAGTTTATAATTCAAAATGCAATGCAGAGTCCTGACTTTTTTTTTTTTTGGCCCACTGAAAATATTTATTTATTCAAATTTTTTCTTATTTGGTTTTCAAGGAACATAATACTGTCACACAAACCCCAAAAATAAACACAGGAGTGGGTATAGACATAATGAAATACAGTGCCCTTGGATAAAAATGATAATAAAACTTCGTTATTGGTAATCATTCAACAAACATTTTCCGTGCAACCTTTTTTTTTTTTTTTAATATTATACTTTAAGTTCTAGGGTACATGTGTGCAAAGTTCAGGTTTGTTACATATGTATACATGTGCCATGTTGGTGTGCTGCACCCATAAACTCATCATTTACATTAGATATATCTCCTAATGCTACCCCTCCCACCTCCCCCCTCCCCACAATAGGCCCCGGTGTGTGATGTTTCCCTTCCTGTGTCCAAGTGATCTCGTTGTTCTAATTCCCACCTATAAGTGAGAACATGCGGTGTTTGGTTTTCTGTTCTTGTGATAGTTTGCTAAGACTGATGGTTTCCAGCTGCATCCATGTCCCTACAAAGGACACGAACTCATCCTTTTTTATGGCTGCATAGTATTCCATGGTGTATATGTGCCACATTTTCTTAATCCAGTCTGTCACTGATGGACATTTGGGTTGATTCCAAGTCTTTGCTATTGTGAATAGTGCTGCAATAAACATACGTGTGCATGTGTCTTTATAGCAGCATGATTTATAAC
>NW_016808463.1:473323-476896 GCF_001698545.2 Rhinopithecus bieti | reverse complement strand
TAAGTCTCCCATTATTATTGTATGGGAGTCTAAGTCTCTTTGTAAGTCTCTAAGGACTTGCTTTATGAATCTGGGTGCTCCTGTATTGGGTGCATATATATTTAGGATAGTTAGCTCTTCCTGATGAATTGATCCCTTTACCATTATGTAATGGCCTTCTTTGTCTCTTTTGATCTTTGATGGTTTAAAGGCTGTTTTATCAGAGACTAGAATTGCAACCCCTGCTTTTTTTTGTTCTCCATTTGCTTGGTAGATCTTCCTCCATCCCTTTATTTTGAGCCTATGTGTGTCTCTGCATTTGAGATGGGTCTCCTGAATACAGCAAACTGATGGGTCTTGACTCTTTATCCAGTTTGCCAGTCTATGTCTTTTAATTGGACCATTTAGTCCATTTACATTTAAGGTTAATATTGTTATGTGTGAACTTGATCCTGTCATTATGATATTTTATGGTTATTTTGCTCATTAGTTGATGCAGTTTCTTCCTAGCATCTATGTTCTTTACATTTTGGTATATTTTTGCAATGGCTGGTACCAGTTGTTCCTTTCCATGTTTAGTGCTTCCTTCCAGATCTCTTGTAGAGCAGGCCTGGTGGTGACAAAATCTCTAAGCATTTGCTTGTCTGTAAAGGATTTTATTTCTCCTTGGCTGGATGTGAAGTTCTGCATTGAAAATTCCTTTCTTTAAAAATGTTGAATATTGGCCCCCACTCTCTTCTGGCTTGTAGAGTTTCTGCCGAGAGATCTGCTGTTATTCTCATGGGCTTCCCTTTGTGTGTAACCCGTCCTTTCTCTCTGGCTGCCCTTAACATTTTTTCCTTCATTTCAACTTTGGTGAATCTGACAATTATGTGTCTTGGAGTTGCTCTTCTCAAGGAGTATCTTTGTGGCATTCTCTGTATTTCCTGAATTTGAATGTTGGCCTGCCTTACTAGGTTGGGGAAGTTCTCCTGGATGATATGCTGCAGAGTGTTTTCCAACTTGGTTCCATTTTCCCCCTCACTTTCAGGCACACCAATCAGACGTAGATTTGGTCTTTTCACATAATCCCATATTTCTTGGAGGCTTTGTTCATTTCTCTTTACTCTTTTTTCTCTACACTTCTCTTCTCGCTTCATTTCATTCATTTGATCTTCAATCACTGATACTCTTTCTTCCAGTTCATCGAGTCAGTTACTGAAGCTTGTGCATTTGTCACATAGTTCTCGTGTCATGGTTTTCATCTCTATCAGTTCTTTTAAGGTCTTGTCTGCATTGATTATTCTAGTTACCATTCATCCATTCTTTTTTCAAGGTTTTTAGTTTCTTTGCACTGGTTATATAGTTCCTCCTTTAGCTCTGAGAAGTTTGATTGACTGAAGCCTTCTTCTCTGAACTCATCAAAGTCATTCTCCGTCCAGCTTTGTTCCATTGCTGGCGATGAGCTGCGTTCCTTTGGAGGGTGAGACACGCGCTGATTTTTTGAATTTCCAGCTTTTCTGCACTGCTTTTTCCCCATCTTTGTGGTTTTATCTGCCTTTGGTCTTTGATGATGGTGATGTACTGATGGCGTTTTTGTGTGGGTGTCCTTTTTGTTTGTTAGTTTTCCTTCTGTCAGGACCCTCAGCTGTAGGTCTGTTGGAGTTTGCTTGAGGTCCACTTCAGACCCTGTTAGCCTGGGTATCAGCAGCGGAGGCTGCGAAAGATAGAATATTGCTGAACAATGAGTGTTGGTGTCTGATTCTTGCTCTGGAAGCTTCGTCTCAGAGGTGTACCCAGCAGTGTGAGGTGTGAGGTGTTGGTCTGCACCTAGTGGGGGATGTCTCCCAGTTAGGCTACTCAAGGTACAGGGACCCACTTGAGCAGGCAGTCTGTCCGTTCTCAGATCTCAGCCTCCATGCTGGGAGAACCACTGTTCTCTTCAAAGCTGTCAGACAGAGTCGTTTACATCTGCAGAGGTTTCTGCTGCTTTTTGTTTAGCTATGCCCTGTCCCCAGAGGTGGAGTCTATAGAGGCAGGCAGGCCTCCTTGAGCTGCGGTGCGCTTCACCCAATTTGAGCTTCCTGGGGGCTTTGTTTACCTATTTCAGCCTCAGCAATGGTGGGAGCCCTTCCCGCAGCTTCGCTGCCACCTTGCAGTTAGATCTCAGACTGCTGTGCTAGCAATGAGGGAGGCTCTGTGGGCATGGGACCCTCCGGATCAGGTTTGGTTTATAATCTCCTGGTGTGCCGTTTTTTAAGACCCTGGGTAAGGCGCAGTATTAGGGTGGGCGTTACCTGATTTTACAGGTGTTGTGTGTCTCAGTTTCCCTTGGCTAGGAGAAGGAATTCCCTTCCCCCTTGCGCTTCCCAGGTGAGGCGATGCCTTGCCTTGCTTCAGCTCTCGCTGGTCGGGCTGCACCCCCTGGTTGGGCTGCACCCGCTGACCAGCACCGACTGTCCAACACGCCCCAGTGAGATGAACCTGGTACCTCAGTTGAAAATGCAGAAATCACCCTTCTTCTGTGTCGCTCACGCTGGGAGCTGGAGGCTGGACCTGTTCCTATTTGGCCATCTTGGGTGGCGCCCTCCCCCGCCCCCACCAATTCCTGACATTTTAAGAAAGAAGATTGTCCATGAGCAATGATTCTTCCACAGTGGTATAGTTTATACATTATAGTGACATTACTTGGCCAGCCCTTGGCATTAGTGCATTAGAAAATAATGGCACTTATTTCTCAAATATTTTGTGATTTAGGGATGTCTTCCCCTTGATTCTTCCAAGTTAATAATGTTTTGTTCTTTGAATTTGTTTGGTATGACTGTATTTAGTCCATTTACAGGCTGAGGTAATGTGATAATAAGGAATAAGAGGGATCCATTCAGAGATGGTCAAGTGAGCCTCTTTTATAAAATACTCCCTGAAAAAGAGTTGTTACTCTTTGCTTCAAGAAATTATCTTGATCTATATGTCCTAATTTTTGACTGCTTCAAATCATTTGGGCTTTTGCCTCCTTTACTCACCTCTCACCAAGCCTCCCTTCTCCTCTGTGGAGCTACTTGTTTTTCTAGTGTTTTTCAGTCACCTTTATTACAGTATTATCGGGCTGAGTACTTAATTTTTTTCCCTGCCTTCAGTGGAGATGGAGTACAGCTGTAATCATCAATTTGTGGAAAGATGCCGGATACGGTGTAAGTCCTGTAATCCTAGCACTTTGGGAGGCTGATGCAGGTAGATCATCTGAGGTCAGGAGTTCGAGACCAGCCTGGCCAACATGATGAAACTGCACCTCTACTAAAATACAAAAATTAGCCAGGTGTAGTGACACGTGCCTGTAATCCCAGCTACTCAGGAGGCTGAGGCATGGGAATCACTTGAACCCAGGAGGTGGAGATTGCAGTGAGCGGAGATTACACCACTGCACTCTAGCCTGGGTGACAGAGTGAAATTCCATCTTAACAACAACAAAAATTTGTGGAAAGATTCCTGGGCTTAAAGTTGTTTAGGTTAAATAAACCCTAGCCTTTTAACCTTTCTTTATAAATCGTTTCCTGTTTCCTCAGATCATTTCTTTGTGTCTTTTGGCACCTTGGTCTTAATTCTTCCCCCCCTTCC
>NW_016808463.1:459815-472951 GCF_001698545.2 Rhinopithecus bieti | reverse complement strand
CTCCCTCCCCTCCCCTTTCCCCTCTGCCTCCCTTTCCCTGTCTCTTTCTCTCTTTGTTTCCTTTCTGACTGTGTCTTGCTGTGCTGCCCAGGTATTATAACTCAGTGAAGCCTCAAACTCCTGGGCTCAAGTAGTCCTCCCACCTCAGCCTCCTAAGTAGCTGGGACTACGGATGTGTGCCAGCATGCCTGGCTTGGTTTTTCTTTTCCTTTTGCAGTCGGTGGTTGCAAAAGGAAAAGTCCTTCCCAAAGTAGATCCATCCTTCTGTTCAAGTTGTGTTTCCCCCCATGAACCTTCTTCTCTAGACATCCACAACTCTTCAGTCTTCCTGCGCCAGTGTGTGTGTTCCACACCAGCATGGCATGCTCTTTCACCTTCTCTGTCTGACGTCATCTTTATTATCCTTTAAGACTGTGCTCCGATGTCCTCTTTCCTGTCCAGACACTTCCCACTTCTCTGCTGCACTACTTGTTGTTTCACAATATGTGTCTGTGTGTATTATTTTTAAACCTGTATTTTGGTATCTGGCACACTCTTTGACACTTAGTAGTTCCTAGATATTTCTGAATAAGTGAAGGTTTGATCATGGCTGAAAACTTACTACTTTCTCTCTGTCTTTCTGTTTCTACACACATTCACAAAAATTTTAGAAGGATTCTGTTGTATACCAATTAAAAAAGTAGTTTTGAGGCGAATTTTGAAAAGTTAAGCTTTTTGTGTCTGTCTTTTCTTATGTACTGGTTGATCTTAAGCAAGCCACCTAGATTTTATCTTACCTTTTTTATTTGTGAAATGCAGGTATGGTATTTGTTGCCCCCCGCCCCAAATGTTTTCAAATGCCTTAAAAATCTGCAAATGTAAAATCTAATTGCA
Source organism: Rhinopithecus bieti (assembly GCF_001698545.2). Classification (NCBI taxonomy): domain Eukaryota; kingdom Metazoa; phylum Chordata; class Mammalia; order Primates; family Cercopithecidae; genus Rhinopithecus; species Rhinopithecus bieti. Next base: position 472,078 of record NW_016808463.1, on the reverse strand, counting down.
TCGTGTAGTTGTACTATTTATATTCATAAGTTAAAGTATCAGCAGCTCATGGGGCCAATGTAGTATCTTCTTTGTATTTAAGGTATAATTAGAGCAGGTTAGATTATACCTTTTATTCTAGAAGATAATCTTAGAAAATTTTTCTGCTGTGAGATACCATTCACACATCAGTATTAATTCTTCATCCCTATTGCAAATTGCAAAGTATAAGCTTTGTGGATAGTGAATTATCCTGTCATTTCTGCATATTGTAATTTGTGGGTAACCTTAGTTATTTTTAAATTTAAAAATGTGTTTTTTGGGCGGGGTGCGGTGACTCACGCCTGTAATCCCAACACTTTGGGAGGCCAAGGCAGGCGGATCTCTTGAGGTCAGGAGTTTGAGACCAGCCTGGCCAACATGGTGAAACCCTATCTCTACTAAAAGTATGAAAATTAGCCGGGCGTGGTGACACATGCCTGTAGTCCCAGCTATCGGGAGGCTGAGGCAGGAGAATTGCTCAAACCCAGGAGGTGGAGGTTGCTTGAACCTAAGCTGAAATCGCTCCACTGCACTCCAGCCTGGGTGACAGAGCGAGACTCCGTCTCAAAAAAGAAAAAAAAAATGTGTTTTTTTGAATAGGTAATATATTCACATTGGATATTTTAGGCAAAGCCTTTGTCCTATCCCAGTATCTGTGTTTTTTTGTTTTTGTTTTTTCCCCTGCGGAAGACAAAGTGTTAGTAGGTCTTATTATATTCTATGCAGCATATAATAGAAAAAATGTGTGTGTGGATATTTACATGTATATTTTCCTTACTTAACAAACAGAAATAGTAGCCTATTACACAGTATTCTTTATTTTGCATTTTCAGTGGAAAAAATGTATCTTGGAGCTTGTATTAGGCTGTTCTTGCATTGCTATAAAGAAATACCTAAGGTTGGGTAATTTATAAAGAAAAGTGGTTTATTTTGGCTTACGGTTCTACAGGCTGTACAGGAAGCATGGTGCCGGTATCTGCTTCTGGCAAGGGCTTCAGGAAGCTTACAGTCATAGTGGAAGCAGAGCGGGAGAAGGCATGTCACATGGCAAGAGCCAAGAGCAAGAGAGAGAGGGGGAGGTCCACGATTCTTTTAAACAACCAGATCTCATGTGAACTCACTGAGCACGAACTCACTTATCACCAGGGGGATGGTACTAAATCATTCATAAGGGATCTGCCCCCGTGATTCAGTCACCTCCTACCAGGCCTTATCTCCAACATTTAGAATCATATGTCAACCTAAGATTTGGAGGGGACAAACATCCCAACCGTTTCAGAGTTCATTCTATAAAATATGTAAACAGCTTTCTATTTTTTTCTAGCTGCATAATATTCCATTGTGTGGATGAGCCATAATTAGCAATTTCCTATTATTTCTAATCCTTTACAATAGACAGTGCTTCAGTTATTAATCTTACACATATAGGTGACCATAAATTTTTAAGGTTCTTTAGCTATTTGGCCAACATATGGAAGAAAGCCTTGAATTTTATAGTAAGCAAATATAGGAATTTTAACAGTGGAAGGATGCTGGACATTTTAAACAAAATTTCTTATCTGAGAGTGTTCATATTGTCTAAATTGTCATCCACAGGGAGATATAGAGAGTAGATGCTGAAGCTAACCAGTTTAATTTTTGAATCAATTTGATCATAAAATATATAAGTGCTACGTTTTCCTTATTGTTGCCAGTGGATATAATAATTTCTTGTATGACAGAAAACATAATTTTCTTCATTTGCTTTATTTCAAGTAGCAGAACTTTGTGGTATGTAGTGATTACGAAGACTATACTTTGTACCGTTTATGTTTAAAAAAAAAAACCAACAAAATGAGAATCCATTTTAAGAAACAAGCTAATTAAAAACAGGAGACTCAAATAGCCTCCTCCTCCTCCAAAATGAACCTCAGGGAATCTTCTGAGACAGAAAACCATCTGTGTCTTTGGGACCTAAAGGCAAGAATGGGCCGGGCGTGGTGGCTCATGCCTGTAATCCCAGCACTTTGGGAGACTGAGGCAGGCTCATTGCTTGAGGTCGGGAGTTGGAGACCAGCCTGGACAACAAAGTGTAACCCCGTCTCTACTAAAAATACAAAAAAATTAGCTGGGCTTGGTGACACGTGCCTATAGTCCCAGCTACTCAGGAGGCTGAGGCAGGAGAATTGCTTGAACCCGGAGGCAGAGGTTGCAGTGAGCCAAGATCACACTACTGCACTGCAGCCTGGACAACAGAGTAAGACTCTGTCTCAATCAGTCAATCAATAAATGCAGGGAATGCCTTTGGGTGAGACACTTTGGGTCTTCAGTTTCCATAATTTAAATTTCTGCTTGTGTCTGACTTCTCTTTAATTGGAGGCTTATTGGAATCTAAAGGTACTTTGGGAACTGAGACACACCATGATTGCTTATGTTTGCTTTAGAAAAATAATTCTAAAGCTTTATCTTTCCATCTTGCCTATTTATCTTCTAGCCTACTATCCTTCAGGAACTGAGAAAGCAAGAGGGGGGTGGATAGAAAAAGCCAATAGTGAGAAACAGCCTTCTATAGAATAGATGTTTAGAGAATGTAGGTTATTGAGTTTTCTCGGCATTTAGAGCAGATTTTGAAAGCATGAAAGAAAGATGGAAGGAAAAGTAGATGTGCCCATCTCTTCCAGCCTTATAACTTGCTCCTTTGTCCTGTGCAAGTCTAGTCAATAAAATTCCCTTGGAACACGTCTGGAAGCCCCCCTCCCACCTGAATCCAAGCCCACAGTTTGAGAAACAGTGGCTTAGAGCGGGTTACATTGTATAGTCTAACTTTGAAAAAGACTTGACATGAGCAATGTTGTCTAAACTTCAGGGAGTGTCTGGGAAAGGGTCTGGCTGTGCTTGAGAGACTGTTCTCTTCAAAGGAATAGTTTCATGTCCTAGAGTGTTCTCTGTTCAAAGCTGAGGCAACATGAAACAGTTGTAAACTAGTTTTTATAGCTTCTGTAAACAAAGAAATGGATTTAAGAGCCCTAAAATGTTCTTTTCATCAGTAAGGAAATTTGAAAAAAAAATTATTCCCTAGGGAGGGTGAAGGAAAGAAGGGGACCACAAAAGAAACACAGTAAGGAAATCATTATCACCAGTCGAATGTGAATTTTGAAATGAAGTGAAACTGAAAGTAAAGTGCAAGATATATAGTAGCATATAGTTTTGTAGACCTTTCAGGAATTGTTTTGAGTTTAGATTGGTTTTGTTTTGTTTTGTTTTACATTGACTGTATCCTGAAATAAAGAGTCCCAAAGCAAGGAATTTTCCATTTTTCTTTCCTTAGAATTTTTTTTCCCTGAACTGTGCTGGCTTCTAGAAGCCTCATGCAACCATTGTTACAGTTGCTTAGTAACAGGTTTGTGAATAACAAATCTTGCTCTCCTGCAGAACCAGGTATTCAATTTTGATATTGAGATGTCATGACAGCCTGTAATTTCACCTCAACTGCTTCCCCTATTTCTTGTCTTAATGTGCTTGGTAGGAAGGTTATACTCTGGATAAACTAGGCTAGCACTTCATTTGTATGCCTTCTGTACTTTTAAACAGGGAAGGGACCTGTATTCAAGGTATTTGGGAATATAAAGTGTGTTAAAGTGTGGGAAATTAAAGTGTATTTTCTGAGACTTCTAAGTCTGCCTTTTAATGAAATTTAGCATAGGATATTAAAAATTCTTGTAGTGGGTCCTAAGGAACTCTTTTGGATCCAGTGAGTCTTTGATCATGGGTTGACAAAAGTTCAGTGGTTAAAAATGATTCTGAGAATCATTTGGAGTTAAGATTTAGGATGATTTATGGAGAAAATTCTTGTCTCTCAGAGTCTTCTTTTTTATTGATGACCCTGTTCCTTGGGAAACTTAATTGCTTTCTTATGTAGGAAATGACTAGCAACTGTATTCATATCTTGTTATATTATTGAAGCTTTTCTGTATTATTTAGCTTCTTTCTCTTTATTTTATTTGGCAGGAGAAGAAGAACCAAGGAAGGATGCCTTTATGAGGTTTCCTCCAAGGTTTAGGGAAGGCAGCACATTTTAATCTGCAGCTGGGGTGTCAGAGTATTACTACCTGAATTTGACATGGTTTCAAGGTTTATATTTATATTGATATTATGGCTTATTTAACTCTTATTAGAGAGTGACAGAATTGCTAGTCCACGTCTGTTTCCCCATCTTGTCTTTTAAATATTCCTTTTAAGCTTATTAGCTTATTTCTAGATGTTCTTCTTCCTTTTGTTCCCCAATTCTTTTTTTTTTTCCCTTGAAAATCCTAGAATTTCTCTCAACTTTCAGTTCCTAATCACAAAAGTGGTTCCAGCCACTTTTCTGATCTAGGACATTCTGCCCTATTTTTTATTAAGTTAGTTGATCTGGTTGAAGGCTTTGTCACAAAATCTTCCATTGTAGAGTCATGTATTTATGCTAAGATGTTTCTAGGTGATTTAAGAACAGTGGCTGCTGAACACATGTTACTTTTATAATGGAAAAATGCTTCAGAAGAAATCAGGCCATTTTTGGTACATAGAAGACAAATGAGTGCAAAGGACTTTGTTACGCAAAAGCTCAGTAACATTACATCTCAGATTTTATTTTAAAGAAGCTTTTTTTTTTTTTGGTCATTCATTTAAGCATGGATTTCTCAGAACTGTTTATTTTGTCCTTATCGTCTTGTCTCTGTTTATCTCTCTCATACAGTTTTATAGTTTTCTCATATAGTTTTATAACGAATTTAGACAATTATTATTTTTCTAGTGTTTGTCATTCTCTTATTTCCTAATGAGTTACTATGCTTAAGACTGATGAATTATCTTGTTCAGGGATCTGAAATCGTTTCCAGTTAAAAAGGGACTTAGCCACATTTGTTCCCATGACACCTAGGGATGCATCCCTCTTGAGATGTTATGTCATTCTCTTCAACCCAAACCCTTTTAGTTCTACCCCTAAATATCTAAAATATGGGTACATTCTTGTACCTCATGTTTGGTATATTTTGAAAGCAAAGAACCAAACACTATTTGTAGTCTTTCAAAAAGAGACCCAGCATACATGAGCAGTGTTTAATGTTGTAATGAAATAATTCCCAAACAAAAGGAATCTGATACATGTTATTCATATGCACAGTAGTAATCGTGCCATATTACCCTAGCAAAAAGCAGTTTGCCTGAGTGTTTTCTCGTTAGTATAGTTGGTAGAACTTGACTAAAAATTAAAAAAATTTTTTTGAATCTTCAGTGTTATCATTGACCCATACTCTCTCTCATTACAAGCTAACTATCCCCTATCTGAAATGCTTGGGACTGGAAGTGTTTCAGATTTTATATTTTTTGAATTTTGGGATATTTGCATATATATAATGAGATATCTTGGATAGATCCAAGTCTAAACACAAAATTCATTTATATTTCATGTACACCTTATACAGATAGTCTGAAGGTAATTTTGTACAACATTTTAAATAACTTTGTGCATGAAACAAAGTTTTAACTGTGTTTTGGCTGTAGCCTGTCACATGACTTCACGTGTGGAATTTTCAACTTGTGGTGTCACATCAGTGCTCACAAAATTTAGGATTTTGGAGCATTTTAGGATTTTGGATTTTTTGATTAGGGATACTCAGTCTGTATGAGATGTGGGTCTTGGCTCTTATGCCTAGTGAAAACTGTGGCACCTTTTTGCATTGTCTCTTGCTTCTGTGCTTGTGGATTAGTTTTGAAGTTTCCTTTGCTCTTTTTAATGGTTCTTGAGTAAATTCATTTTTTCCTGGCACCTGCCCAAGAAAGGACTTATTCCAGCTGATCTTTATTGTAGGCTTTCGGCAGCAGTTTCCTAAGTGTATTAGGCCTCTTTGGGCTACTAGTTACAGAAATCCACTTGAACTAGTGTGAGCAAAATGGATTAATATTTTGATAAAGGAGTATCTATCTCATAGGACCCAAGAATAAATATGCACCTAGGCCTCAGAAACAAATGGGATATAAACTGTGTGTTTCATTCTTCTTTCTTCCTGCAGACTTTCTCTGCCTCCTAGTTCACAGGGCACCACCTGCTCCTGGCTTAACATCTCATATATGAGGCAGCCAGACTGAGATTGGAATTTCCTGGCCACAATTACAGATTTCCAATGGTAGGACCTGGAGCTGGATCAGTCAGCTCTTCCAAGTGTTAGTTTTCTAGTGCTACTGTAACACATGATGATAAACTTGATGGCTTAAGACAACAGAAATTTATTATTTCATGATTTCATGATGCCTTGCAGCCAAAAACCAAGGCGTCAGCAGGACTGATTCATTCTGGAGGCTCTGTGGGGGAATTTGTTCTATGCCTCTCTACTAACTTCTGGTGGGATTGAAATCTTTGACATTCCTTGTTGTGTGGCTTTGTAACTTTAGTCTCCACCTCTGTATTCTTATGGCTGACTTATCTGTGTATCTCTGTGTCTCCAATACAGTATCCCTGCACTTTCTCTGTAAGCCTACCAGTTATTGGATTTATGACCCACCTAGGATGATATCCCAAGATAATTTATCTACAAAGACCCTATTTCCATATAAGGTCACATTCATAGGTACTGGGGGTTGGGATTTAGATGTATCTTTTGGGGGGACACAATTTAACTCTCTACTCACTGTGTCTTCATTGTGTGAGCATATGTGTGCTAGGATCACTTATATAGTAACCATATGATTGCAGAGGGTGTGGTAATTTTCCAAAACAGACAGGAAACTGGAATACTATTCCTGATGAGTCCTCTGCACTGGGACTGAATTTGGAGGAAAGCCACATGGAAGTAGGTATTTCTCAGCTGTTCAGCTCTAGCTTTGAAACATAATTGTGCTTAAATACAAGTGACTTAACATTAGAACTATGTTTCTTGGACAGAGATAGAAGGATGAGAGATTGAGTGAATGGAGAATCAGTGTCAAATATAATTGTTTAATTGTGATGATGGGATACTGCCTTGACTTCCCCCAATCCCCAGAATATTTTCTTTAAATTATAAATTATCTCTCTAAACAGCAATAATCATAGAAACAACTACTGCTTTGTTTTCTAGGGGAAGAGGGTTAAGGAAGAAAACTAGCTTTTCTTGAATATAAACTATGTGCTGTGCCTTATGCTTTAGAGCTTTACACAAAATTCCCCACTTAATTTTCAAAACAACCCTGGGAGTTTGGGGAGACTTTTTCTTAGGTGGGACTGTGTTCTTTTCTCGGGAGGACATAGTATCTGATTTTTGATGATGTTAGCAGCTGTTGATGCTCAATGACTAGGTCCATTAATTCATTAGGGATTTCAAATGGTGACATTCTAATTCCATTTTTTTTTCTTCTCTTATTACCTGAAATACTTCTATAAAGAGAACCTTCCCCATATCTACTGTTTGGTCACCCAGAGGTATAATTTATATAGGAAAGGCAGGATATATGTGTAATTCTTTTATTTACTAAATTCCAAAATAATGATTTTTTTAAGCCTCCGTTCAGTGGTGACCAGTTACATTTTCTTATAAAATAATTATAATGAACTTATGGATTTAAACATAATTGATGTATTTCAGTCCTCTTCTCCTCTATTTTTAAGGCTGTTTTTGGATCCACTCTTTAGAAGCAGCTTGAGAGAGGAGAGGGGAATTTACAAAGTTTCACAAATCTTATTGCTATTCAGTGATTTTCATATATAACAAGTGAGTTAAGATGGAGGGGAGTGAAAGAAACAACATATTCCAAATAGGATTTCTTGTCTCTGTCTTATATTAAGTCATAGGAACCATCTAATGTTCCTAAGAATCTCTTAGGAATTAATTTGCAGGGTGGTAGATTTAGCTATGTCATGGGCAGTCTTCATAGCAGTTAAATCTCTGCATACATCTGAATATCTCTCTCTTACTTTTCTTATTCCATCAGGAATCTTCAGTTGGTTTTAATGTTGTAGGAATGTATATTAAGATAAGTTAAATTAAAAAAAACATAACAACAAAAGAACTACTTTCATTTCTGGCTGAGCTCAGTGGCTCATGCCTGTAATCCCAGCACTTTGGGAGGCTGAGGCGGGTAGATCACCTGAGGTCAGGAGTTCAAGACCAGCCTGGCTAACATGGCAAAACCCCATCTCTACTAAAAATACAAAAAAAATTAGCTGGGCTTGGTGGTGCACACCTGTAATCCCAGTTACTTGGGAGGCTGAGGCAGGAGAATCTCTTGAACCCAGGAGGTGGAGGTTGCAGTGAGCTGAGATCATGCCACTGTACTCCAGCCTGGGTGACAGAGCAGGACGTCATCTCCAAAACACCACCACCAAAAAAGTACTTCATTTCCCAATAGAATTCATTGCTTGATAATATAAGGATATTACATGAATTTCATCGTCCCAGTATTTACAGTTATCCTGTTTGCTAAATGTCTGATCCCTTAAATGAAAGGCCTTTTAGAAACACAACCAGTAATAGCATTCATATTATTTTGTAAAAAAACTAAATAATGAAGTTTGATATTAGAGATCAGATACATGGATTTCAATGTGCATGTATAAAGTCAGGTAATTATAGAACTAGAAATACCTTCAGAGGTTACCTTTGGAACCAAGCAAGATAGTACCTGAGCTGTATCCATCCATCCATCTATTAATTAAACATATATATATATATATGTATGTATGTATGTATATTTTTGAGACAGAGTTTTGCTTTTGTTGCCCAGGCTGGAGTGCATTGGTGTGATCTCGGCTCACTGTAACCTCTGCCTCCCGGGTTCAAGCGATTCTCCTGCCTCAGTCTCCTGAGTTGCTGGGACTACAGGCATGTGCCACCACCCCGGCTAATCTTGTATTTTCAGTAGAAACAGGGTTTCTCCATGGTAGTCAGGCTGGTCTTGAACTCCCAACCTCCGGTGATCTGCCTGCCTCAGCCTCCCAAAGTGCTGGGATAACAGGTGTGAGCCACTGTGCCCGGCCAGTTAAACATATTTATTGAATATATTTATTTATTATTTCATTTTTTTAAAGTTCTGGGGTACATGTGCAAGATGTGCAGGTGTGTTACATAGGTAAACATGTGCTATGGTGGTTTGCTGCACCTGTCAACCCACCACCTAGGTATTAAGCCCAGCATGCATTAAATCTTTTCCCTAATACTCTCCCAGGTATATGTATCATCTGTTGTATTTCTGTGCTAGGTGCTGTTGTACCATGGTGAGGAATGCAGACGTAGTTATTATAGTTATTGCACTCATGATGCTTTTAGTTTCAATGGAGAGATTGCCATAATTGCCTAGTTACAGAAACTACATTCAAAGTGTACTGTGTTGAGAATGCCTTTAATATGAAGATTTGACTTAGTCATGGTGGTAAAAGAAGGCTTTCCTGAGGAATTGACACCTAAGATGAGACTAAGGAGTGATTGAAAGTTGTCTAGGCAAACAGGAGTGGGTAGAACTTTTCAGTTACAGGAAATAGCATGTGCCAAGTTCCTGTTGTGGGAAGGAGGATGGCTGTTAAGATGACCTGAAAGAATGCTAAGAGTGAGGGGAGAATGGTATGAAATGAAGCTGGGAAGGTAGGTGGGAGTCAGACAGTGCAGGGCATAATTGACAATCTTGATGATTTGGGTCTTTATCCTGGGTGGAGAAGGAATGTACTGAAGTGTTTTATCTAGTGGGTGTTAGTGATTCCACAAAAGGCCACTTGGAGTGCAGTATGAAGATTAAAATTGAAAGTATTGGGTTTGGGGTAGGCACCTAGATGGGATACACAGAGATTAGGTGGCTGTTGCTGTAGTCGAGAGGTGATGGTTACTTGCACTAGAGATGGGGGAAGTAGAGGAATTTGTGTGATATTTAAGGGATGAAGCATTCGTGGTATATTGAATGTGTAGATGACTGAAAGGGGTATGTCAAAGGTGACTCCTTGATTTCTGGCTTTCTCTACATGTAGATAGGGAACATTAGAAGACCAGGTGTTGAATATGAGGCACAATTCAGATGCTGAAGTGGAAATGTCTAGTAGGCAGCTGGATATGCCTTTTTTTGTTGATATCCCCTGAACACATTATACTATGAATAAGTTAGGCATAATATCTAATCAGCTCTTTTTTGCCCTGATTAAAGTCTTTACCTTGATTTGTTAATTAACTCTTCTGGGTACCTGTGTACCTCAAACTCATACAGTCTGCTTGTCTAAAGTCTAATTCCAGTCCCTGAAAGTGTTCCTCAGAAATCTGCTTTTTCAAATTAAATGACATGTTTTTGTGTCTGTGCTAAACTGTAACTGAATACAGGTCCTAAGCAAAAGACACCATGGTTGCTTCATTGTTTATTTCAATTTATCCTCATACTGTCTATCCAGGAGATCAGGTTTAATTTTTCATTTGTGTTCAGGAAGTCTTTCCTCACTGGGCCAGGCACAGTGGCTCTCGCCTCTAATTCTAGCATTTTGAGAGGCCAAGGCAGAAGGATTGCTTGAGCCCAGGAGTTTGAGACCAGCCTAGGCAGCATAGTGAGACTCTATCTTTACAAAAAGTAAAAAATTAGCCCGGTATGTGATGCACACCTATAGCTCCAGATACTTGGGAGGCTTAGGTTCGAGCATTGCTAGAGCCCGAGAGGTCGAGGCTGCAGTGAACTATAGTGAGCTATAATTGCACCACTGTGCTCCAGCATGGGTGACAGAGCAAGACCCTGTCTCAAAAGAAAAGAAAAGAAAAGAAAAGAAGTCTTTTTCACACTTTGAGATTATAAATATTTTTTAACTAATACAAAATAAAAGTTGTGCAAACAGTGGAAATTGTAGGTAATGGAAGTAAGTGGTGAAACTACTTTTGTCATCTTTTCTTTTCTTAAAAATCACTTTTGTTATTGAGCCCTGATGAAAAGTAGGAAATGGCAGGACTGGAAAGACTCAGGGCTAATAGGGAATCTTAAAGGTTCCTTCACATCTTGGTCTTGGTTTCTGCTAGGATATAGAGAAGGCCAAGGTAACCTGAAGTCACATTTTTTTGACATGGAATTAGGAACCAACTAACTCCAGTGACATTGGAATCCCATTTCTAGACCTATAAAAAAAGTTATATGTACATATGCCAGGTGTTTTAGAATTGGATATTTCATTCACATGTATTTTGTTTTAAAACTTTCATTTTTCCACATAATATGTGATGGTGATTTTTCCATGTCACATGCATAAATCAGTTTGCAACCTCGTTAGCTGTATTCTGTTTAAGAGGAGTCACATTTTAGTCATTTTCCTAATGACAAACATGTATTTTTTTTCTCTTCCTCTTTAAAAGATAACACATACAGTATAGTTTCTTCTTCTTCTTCTTCTTTTTTTTTTTTTTTTTTTTTTTTTTTTTTTGAGATGGTCTCACTTCGTCACCCAGGCTGGAGTGCAGTGGCGTGATAATGGCTCACTGCAGCCCCAACCTCCTGGGCTTAAGTGATCCTCTCACCTCAGTCCCCTAAGTAGCTGGGACTACAGACTCATGCCACTACACTTGGCCAATTTTTGTATTTTTTGTAGAGATGGGGTTTTGCCATATTGCCCAGGATGGTCTCTAATTCCTGAGCTCAAGTGATCCGCCCACCTTGGGCCTCCCAAAGTGCTGGGATTATAAGAATATCTTCTTCTGAGTATAGGTAAGGGTATATCTGTAGGATGGGGTCATGGAAGCAGAATTTATGGGAAAAGGGGTATGTTCATTTAAAATTTTCATAGATGCTGTCAATTTGCTCTGCACAAAGGTTGAACCAACATATCAACATGAAAGTGCTTATTTCCCCTACCTACTCTTTAACACTGAGTATTATGAATCTTATTCTTCTGTGGTTTGTGTTTCTCTGTTCTCTGCTCATTTTCCTATTTTATGATCTACTTTATTTTGTTGCTTTTCTTATTTTGTGGGCATGTATGCTGTGAACATTTTATCTTAGACTGTCTCTTAACTTTGTTTTCTCTCTGCCCTGAAAACCTTCCCTACCGACTTTGCTGAAACTATCTGGAATTTTAGTTACAGATTTTTCTTTTTATTTTTTACATTTTTTTCCCCATAAATTCTTTCAGAACAATTTGCTTTAATCTTTATAGTCACATTTGAAAAATGATTGTATGTTCTGATATTCATGCATCAAAGTTACTTGTAGTCTACATACTTTTTATTTCTTCAATCAATCCTTCCTTCCTTCCTTCCTTCCTTCCTTCCTTCCTTCCTTCCTTCCTTCCTTCCTTCCTTCCT
>NW_016808463.1:453697-459203 GCF_001698545.2 Rhinopithecus bieti | reverse complement strand
TTTTTTTTTTTAAAGAAACAGGATCTTCCTCTGTTGCTCAGGCTGGTCTCAAACTCCTGACCTCAAGTGATCCTCTGGCTTCCAGCCACCAGAGTAGCTGGGTTTACAGGCATGAGCCACTTTGCCTGGCCTCTTCAATTTTTTTTAATCCTTTAAAAGAATAACAGCTTATTGAGATATAATTCAAATATTATAAAATCACTTTCAAAGTATATAATTCGGTGTTTTCAGTATAGTTACAAGGCTGTGCGATCATGCATTCTAATTTAACTGGAGAACCTCTTTAAGAAGAGTTTTCCGAGTTTTATGTGTGAAAATATTTCTTTTGTTGTGGTATGTTATTCACTTTTTTGGGGGGAGATGTTTGGACTTACTGAGTTTTATAAGCCTTTCTCTTACAAATCTGCATGCATTGCTTCTCTCAGTTTTGTTGTTTGTAGACAAGAATGCTGATGCCAAATTAGAAATGATGCAAGTCTAGTTGTTTTTATTTTATAATTTTTTTTGTTTTATAAAATTTAAGAGGTCATAGGATTTTTTTTTTTTTATCCTTTGAGAATTGTCAGCAATTATTTTATTTCAGAAATCTTGCTCAGTACTTGGAAGCTTTTTCAATTTGAAGACGTAAGTCCAGTGAAATTTTCTTTGACTTTTGCTTCTCCAGTGGTTATGTTTTCTTCTAATTCACTATTTTGAGTTTTAGCGTGATTCAGATTACTGTAACCTCTTTATGAAATCTTACAGAATTCAACAATTTTCATTTTGCAGGAGTAGATCTCAGATCCAGAATAACAAAGGCTTGAAAACAAGAAAAGCAGATTTTGCGATAAGAGATGGAAAATACTAGAGATTTTTAGGAGTTAGGGTGACTTTGTAGTTAGCTTTAGGCAAATTCCAGGCTTCAGCATTCATTAACTCTGATGCCTGTGCTTACACAGCTTCATCTGTAAAGAGGGAAGAACATTATTATCTTTATGTTATAGTATAAGTTTTGAATTATCCCAACTTTTTGAAAAAGCATGTAATTTACTAACATACTATTCTTTGTTTTTTTAAAACAACATAAGAGATGGGCTTATTATGATTTTTGATTATAAAGATGAGGATGTTGAGATCCCTAAGCATTAAGTAACTTGCCCAAGATTCCCTAGTTAATTCGAATTGAAGTAGGGGTTTAAATAAATATTAACCTGAAAGTATCCCTCTCAACCCAATTGAAATATGTAAATAATATTTATTAAACAATACTTATTAATATACATAATGTCTATTTCAAGTGGGTTGAGAGGGATAGTTTCAATTAAATTTAAGGCAAATGTGTAACCATTTGAATGGCTCTCTGTGTAATTTGATTGATGCCATCATCTTTCAAAAATTATAATCTACTCATGCTACACTCTTGCTGAAAATACAGCATAGACTCAGATATCTACACAATAAAATCTGAATCCACAGATAAGAGTGAGACCTAACTTAAAGTTTAAAAAATTGGAGTTCATTTATCAGCATTGGTGATTTGTGAATCCCTTGGAATTAAAAGTAAATGTGATGTTTATTCTTTTCTCTTGGATTCCACTGCTTTCATAAAAGGTAGGAGACCATAAAACCATAGATCTGTTATCTGCTATCTCTAGAACTCTAGTCATATGATGAATAAATAATTAAGGAAAACCAATATAGTTTCACATGCAAAAAAGGATTATTAATTCATATTTTTTGGAAGAAATTCAGTCAGAAATTCAGTTAACACTGGTCATTTCAACTAATCATTAGGCTCAGAGTGCGGTCTTACGAGGTTACTAGGTGAAGCCTGGCCTTTCTTCAGTAGCATATAAATAGCTTAAATCAGACTTGAAAGCTGATTTTCAGTTGTATAGACATCAAAGGCTAGAAGACAAGAAGGCTTCTAAACATATAGTGACTCTTTCACCAGGACAGACCAAAATAGACTCCCTATGATAGGCTTTAGTCAGATACTAGATTCTCAGAATTGCTCACCCAGTTAGTGAGGATGAGATCTTATATTTCGTGGTATCATATAACATCTAGGCACAGGCCTGGGTCAGAGCTGCAGGACTGCATCCCTGAGACCTGGTAAGTTAGCTTACAAAAGTCACATATTTGGAGGAGTCAGATCCCATAGAACTTCTGAGGAGGCTGTATGAACTCTGCCCTGTGACTGAGTCCAGACATTTATAACTAGGTATAGGTTCTTGATAAATTGGTGATAGAGCAGTTATGTTGAGGGATCTCCAGGTCTTTGTAAAGGAAGGTGTAGTGAAGGGTAGTGAAGAACTGGAGGATATACTGGGAGATACCCGTCCTTATAGTCCAGAGTTTTCAGTTATAAAAAGGTTCTGATTCTGCAAAAGTAAATGTTGTGAAGAATTGCAAAGAAGGAATTTATTTTAAAAGTCTGGATGTTGAGGTATCTTTTTCCTAAGCTCTGGCGTAAGAGGAGTCTAGAAATTCAGTGTCAATAGAGAAGTTTCTCAGAAGAATGTGAGCAGTTCCAAAGGAAGAAGACAAGGCCATACCTTGGTTACCAAGGAGGTCCTCAAGGAGATGCCATGCAGTCAGACCTTCTTAAGGCAATACATTTCATTCTAGTTTACAAAAAAATTTCCATTTTAATTTTCACTGAGTTAAGTGGAATTCACTGGCCATTTTGTGGGCCAAAGTACTATAGAATTGACACAGTACCAATGTATAGCATGGGAGCAAGCCAAATCTCGATTTGACATCCATTAGAGAACACACGTAGGAGATAGAATCTTTATGGAGAAGGCTTCATGAAGTGTTGATACCTCTGTGTTCACCAGAGGATCCACACAGGAGAGAAACCATACACATGTGACGTATGTCATGAGAAATTCATCCATGAGTTATACTGCATGGTCCTAAGAGGATCCATATGGAAGAGAAAACATACCATTGTAGATTGTGAATGCTTCAGCTGCAAAAGAAATCTCAATACTCCCCAGAGAATCCATTTAGGCACTAAACCATTTGAGTGTCTATAGCAGTGCTGTGAAATAGAAATATAACTTTAGCCACAAAGGCAAGCCACATATGTAATTCAGAATTTTCTAGTAGCCACATTAAAAAATCAGAAATAGATGATATTAATTTTAATAATATATTTTATGTAACCCAATATATCAAAAATATTATTTCAACATGTAATCAATACAAAAAATTATACATGGTATTTAATATTCTTTTTTTGTGTCCCAAAGTCTTTTAAATCTAGCATGTATTTTGTACTTATAGAACATCTGAATTTGGACTAACCATATTACTAGTGCTCAGTAGCCACATGTGGCTGTTACTGTATTGGATTGTGCAAGTCTACTAAGTGGCCAGACCTTTTGTCAGTTGGAAAACTTTAAATGCCATAAAAAAATACACTCAGTAACATCTCACATAAATGCCACAAATGATACCTAATTAAGTCCAAGTAGTGTTCTAACCCAAAAATAAAGTTAAACATTGATTTCTAATCAACTATGTTCTGAATAGTAAATGACATAGTAAAATAACTTAGAAGAGTGCTTAACTTATGGTAATGCTCAATAAATGTTAACAAGCATAATTAAACAATAATTACTTTTTGGCTGGGCACAGTGGCTCACACCTGTAATCCCAGCACTTTGGGAGGCTGAGGCAGTCGGGTCACCTGAGGTCAGGAGCGTGAGACCAGCCTGACCACCATGGTGAAACCTCGTCTCTACCAAAAATACAAAATTAGCCAGGTGTGGTGGCACATGCCTGTAATCCCAGCTACTTGGGAGGTTGAGGCAGGAGAATCACTTGAACCCAGGAGATGGAGGTTGCAGTGAGCTGAGATCATGCCGTTGCATTCCAGGCTGGGCGACAAAAATGAAACTCCATCTAAAAAAAAATTACTTTTTAAATTTAACAAATAGTGAGTTTTTTGTTTCTAAGATTTTTTTTCTATTTTCCAGGGAGCTCTTTAAGAAAGGCAGCCTATTTTCTTTTGATATGTTTATCCTCTTATCTCTTACAAAATAAGGAAAAAATTTAAATTGCTATTCCCTTTCTATTAGCTCTGTTTTAATGGGAGTTATTTGCTCTAATTGGTTCCCTGGCCCACTTTTTAAAGTGGCTGATCCATTTCATATATTTGGTTATTTTTCATGGTCTGCTAATATTTATAAATGAAAAATTTGGTCATTCGGTGCGGGTAACCAATGTGGTCACTGCTTGAAATTATGTGGGCAAATGTTTGTTTTTTCCTGATTGATTTTCCCCCAAGAGTGTGTAGGCAGATGATTGATAAGTTTGTGGTTTGATTCTTTGGCTCCATTTCTTCTCCTTTAAATGTGTTGGATGGGTTTGGGCTGTACTGTAGAATGAATTGAGTGCCTGTGGGTGGCTACTGTTTAATCTGGGTGGCAAGTATTAAAATTATTTTAAAATGATAGGATTAAGCACCTGATTAGAATATTCACTTTTTATCTATAACATTTAACATGCTATATTTCTTTACAGAAATACACATGGCTTGATAAAAGCCATTATGAAATTACTACAAATGCAAGCTCTTAAGGAAGGACAAGGTGGGGAAAGGAATATTCAGAATATATATACCATTAGGTAAGCCTTTTCTCTTTTCATTTTTTTTCTTAAAAAAATTTGTATTTTTTTTTTTTTTTTTTTTGAGACGGAGGCTCGCTATGTCACCCAGGCTGGAGTGCAGTGGCCAGATCTCAGCTCACTGCAAGCTCCGCCTCCCGAGTTCACGCCATTCTCCTGCCTCAGCCTCCCGAGTAGCTGGGACTACAGTCGCCGCCACCTCGCCCGGCTAGTTTTTTGTATTTTAGTAGAGACGGGGTTTCACCGTGTTAGCCAGGATGGTCTCGATCTCCTGACCTCGTGATCCACCTGTCTCGGCCTCCCAAAGTGCTGGGACTACAGGCTTGAGCCACCGCGCCCGGCCAACAAATGTGAATTTTTAATGAAATTATTAACTGTGACATGATAATCCATTAAGAATGTTATTTAATTCAGCAGGATATGCACACAGTGATTGTGGGTGTTGACCTCTCAGGAAGTTAGCATTTCGAAGATGCAGAGAATTGAGATAGAGTTGACAACATGATGAGTATCACCAGTGTGGGTTTCAGGGTTGCTAATTTGGAATTGAAATCTTTTACCCAAAACTAAGATTATTCTGTTTGCTCTAGAATATGTAACCATCTTCACAGTACTATGAAAATGGAAGACTTGATTGCAAAAATTTTCTCCCATTCTGTAGGTTGCCTGTTCACTCTGATGGTAGTTTCTTTTGCTGTACAGAAGCTCTTTAGTTTAATTAGATCCCATTTGTCAATTTTGGCTTTTGCTGCCGTTGCTTTTGGTGTTTTAGACATGAAGTCCTTGCCCATGCCTATGTCCTGAATGGTACTACCTAGATTTTCTTCTAGGGTTTTTATGGTATTAGGTCTAACATTTAAGTCTCTAATCCATCTTGAATTAATTT
>NW_016808463.1:417671-452138 GCF_001698545.2 Rhinopithecus bieti | reverse complement strand
GAATTGATGGGTGCTGACGAGTTGATGGGTGCAGCACACCAACATGGCACAAATATACATATGTAACAAACCTGCACGTTATGCACCTGTACCCTAGAACTTAAAGTATAATAAAAAATAAAAAAAAGAAAAAAAAAGAAAAAAAAAAAAGAAAATGGAAGACTTCCTTGAACAAAGATACTTAAAGCAGAGGGGATTTAGGTTAGGCAGTTTGGTAATCTGCCTTACTATAAAAAGCAATAAGAGACTGCTATTTCCAAGTGACTTAGGACAAGGTCAGTAGTGAGGAGTGTTGATTTGCCTTTTCTTTGTCATCTGTAGAATGTAATAAGGTAGAATTGTTTAAAAAAATAAAATATACACAGCAGCAATAATACTACAATGCACTGGATTTTCTGGGGGGGGTTGTGGTCAAGGGAGGGAATCATACTCCCTTGTGAAGGTGACCTTACCTATTGTCTTGAAGGACCCAGGAAACCATCTCTGAAGAGAGGGGCTCTGAGTTAGCAGAGGACCCAGAAGATGCGTGTAATCAGTGTATGTTGCCTTAGGAACTCTGTTCAGTGAGGCATTTCAGAATGTGTTTGCTTCAAAAGAATGACAGCATGGAACCATAAAGAAGGGCATTGATTCATGTGGGGAAGATGGCTTACATGGGCTACGGTGATCAAACAGGGAAAGGAAATGAGGTGCTTTTATTGTTTGCCACCATTGAATTGATCTTATAGCACCTTTAGTCTTCAGTATTTGACACCACAGGTATCAGAAGTGCGAGAGTCTGTCTCCAAAATACAGAGGGGTGTCTATACTTACCTGTATTTATAGTGCTTTCTTTTTGATAATAAGTAAGTAGTATCTCATATATTGTATATGGGATGGTCTGTGTCATGGTATATCTCATATACCATGATCTTTCCTATAATTTTTAGTGATATTTGTGATCTCTTATTTTTATGAGGATATTATTGTTTAAGGCAATTTTTTAAACAAGGTCAAGATTTGCATTTTATATTTTTTTCTTAACATATTTTGTGAATATCTTCAAACATACAAGTTGGAAGAATGTGGTACAATGAATTAACTGATTTATTTTAAGGGAAGCAAAAGGAAATTTTTTTTTTTGAAAATACTATGAAAACTTGAGGTGTGCAAAGTAAAGCTTTACAAATTGGTAAACATGATTTTCTTTTTTTAACTAGTGGTGTCCTTTGTGATGTAAGGGTTTATTCTTTATCCATTGCCTTGACTAGAATTGAGCCTGCAGAGTAAATAAGCGGATGTTAATATTTCTGGATAAACATCTGCACTTCCTCCTTTTTAGAAAGAAATTCAAACTCTTGGGCTAGAGTTCAGGATAGAAAATAATTCAATTTAGTTGTTGTTAAGAGGGGCTTATTTATTTTAAATAGGGAAGCTGTTGAAGTTTTAATTGAAATTTTATGTAACAGTTTTATGGAGATATAATTCACATATGACTGACCCATTTAAAATGTATGATTCAGTGACTTTTACTCTATTCACAGAGTTATGCCACCATCACCATAAGCAATTTTAGAACATCTTCATCATCCCCAAAGAAATTCCTTACCAATTAGCAGTCGCTCCATATTTTCTCCCTGCTCAGGGAAGTATTTTTAGTTCAATGGTTCCCAATACTGGCTGCTCATTAGAACCACCTGGGTGTGCTTAAAAAGCGACAAACATGGGAACAATCAAATACCCTAAACAAAATGAATCAGAATCTCTTCCATGAGGCCTAGTGGTTTTAAAAGTGTCCTAGGTGATTGCCATTCATAGTGAGTACAAAATGGTGTGTCAGCTGCTCTAAAATGTGCATCCTAATTACTTGGGCACCTTGCTGAAGTGCAGAATCTTTTTCCTTAGTCTAGTGTGGGCTCAAGATTCTTGTATAACAGGCTCCCAGGTGATGCTGCTGTTGCCCTACCACACTGTTGAGTGGCAGAGCTACCGCAGCATCAGCATACCTGTGAAGAATGCAGAACCTTGGACTCCATCTCAGAGTGCCAGAGTCAGAACTGCATTTTAGAAAGATTTTCTAGGTAATTTATAGGCACCTTAAAGTATAAGAAGCATCAGTTTATATGATGGTAAAAAGAAGTTTTCTATGATGCAGAGAATTTGGGTTACTCATTTTAATCCTGATTGTCTTCACAGTGTGCAATTGTTAGACCTTTAATTATCTGTAATGTTTGACCTGGTAATTCATTTTTTCCTGTAGTTGGTTCTTTTAACTTCAGTCTTGTTTCAAAAGGCAGTTGGTGCAAGGTGTGGATAGGAAGCCTAGTTTGAGAAGCTGAAAAGAATTGGATACATAGGGTTGTCTTTAGATAACGTGGCCCCTTAAGAGGTCCGGAATCAGTCACCTGAATTGGCATAATCCGGTAATGTTTATGGAGAGCCCTTATGTGAATGACCGTTTGGCACTATAAATCAGTAGAGTGTAATCAAGTGTATAAGAGCCTTAAGTTCCTCCAAGGGGGATTGTGGATGCCAGAAACAGAGGAGAGGTGAACCTGAAGAGCATATTCCCTTCAAGAGAGCTGTGATTACCTGAGTCAAGCATAAAATTGTCATGCTGTTTTAGAGCCTTCTTTGCCACATGTTGGTTAGCAATATCATCCAGCCTTAAAGAGGCAACTGATGAGCTGTATATGAAAGCATAAAAGGGATATGAGAAACTTAGAACTCCACTGAGAGGTATTTTCTGGTTATTGTATAGGATTAATTTAAAATAGAAGGAGTATGACAAATAAATGTAAGCTTTCTGGGCATGCAGCTAATCTGTGTTTTTATGGTATTAAAGCACTGTGCCAGTATTCAGTTGGGGCTTAAGTATTTCTTCTTTTTCTCCTAATAGCTGATTAATTTGAATTACAGTACAACAGAATACTTGGTCATCTTAAATGGTCTGTGCTAAACCGAGTAAGTTGTACCAGTATGGGAGTGGACAGAAAAGGAGAGATATGAGAACTAAGAATGTTAGGCAGTGGCTTCCCTTAGCCCCTCTGAATTTTATGACAGAGCTCTAGAGATGATATTCTTTTTATTGTACGTAGAGCTTAGTGGTTTTCACACTTGTCTTGCATAAGAACCACCGGGGCAGTGTGTTGAAAGTATAGCTTCTGAATCCTACTTGCCAGAGATTCTTACCCATTCAGTAGGTTTTGTGTGAGACTCAGGAATCAGCATGTTATCCAGAGTTGCTCAATGATATGGAAATATGTAATTTGTGGATTATGCATGATAACTATTGTTTCAGTATCTGGGAGCTTGATGGTACCATATGTGAGCTTCAAGGTTTCCCTTGAAGTAGACTAGGCGGGATCTTGGGTGGCTTAACCATGCCTCCTTTTCTCTATTTGGGTGGCAAGAAGTCTATATCTTTCTAAGTACCAAGGCACCAAATTTGTCTTACATGTGTCAAATTTGACAATAGAGAGGCCAAGAGCAGAAGCAAAGAGTGACTGTAAAGGAAAAGCAGTCCAAAGAGAGCAAGCCAACTTTGGATGCTAGAGAGAAAATGTAAGAGATCATAGATTTGTTCAATGAAAAAATTCCATGGCTCCAACACGTGTTAGTGTTCTTCATGGTCAGACGGTGGGTAGGTGGTTGTGGGAGGAGGAGGGGAAGAGAATCTTGAACATCCTCTTAGAAACTGACACTTGTTACTGTGCATAAGGAGCTCATCTTTGGAGTTTTTAATGTCTGGAACATGGCCCAGACTTGTGCATTTTTAACACGGGATTTGAATGGAGGTGGTTTACTGACCAGGCTTTGAGAAACACTGGACTAGAATCATGTGTAGTTAATACAGCTCATATTGCTTAACTGGACCCTCCTTTCTAAGCAGTCTTTTCTCTAGCTTTGCGGCTTAAACAAGATTAGGCATAGATATTTAAATAGGGCTGCAACTCTCAGTTACCTTTGTAACTGGAAGCATAGTGCAGTACATTTGGCTACTGTGAATAGCTAAAGAGCATATGCCAAGTATAAAACTCTAGGCCCATGAGCCTCAACTCTGGCTGCACATTAGAGCCCTCTTAGGAGCTTTGAAATATATAGATGACTGGGCTTTACCCAGAATGACTGAAGGGTTGGTCTGAGGTGTTGGTATCTTTTTAAAAGCTTCCCATGTGATTTCCAGTGTGCAGGTAAGGGCGGAGAACTGCTGGCCAATTGTTGCCATGAAACAATGGGACTTCATTGTTGCCACACGTTCAGATCTTTCAATATAAATAAAATTTTTATGTGAAATCTCTTGACTGAATGCTGACAACCAATTCAAATTTTTTAAAATGTAGGGTAGGTAGACAAAACACATCTGCTTACAAGATGCAATCCATGGGCAACAAGTTTGTGACCTCTGATGCACATACTATTTTCAAGAATTTCAGAAGCCCCTTTCTAGTTATACTAATTGACATTTTTTTTAAAACTAATTGATATATTTTTTTAAACCACTATGTAGTATCCTTTAGTTCACACTTTCTTTTTTTCTCCCTTTTTTGTTTGGTCTGAATTTTCTTTTGTTTAGCTAGAACCTGTCTTTTCTGTAACACACTTATATTTAAGTTATTTAAACTTTTTTTTTTTTTTTTGAGACAGACTCTCACTCTGTCACCCAGGCTGGAATACAGTGGTGCAGTCTTGCCTCACTGCAACCTCTGCCTCCCAGGCTCAAGCTATCCTCCCACCTCAGCTCCCCCAGTAGCTGGGACTACAGGTGCTACACTATGCCCTACTAATTTTTTGTAGAGACAGGATTTTGCTATGTTGTCCAGGCTGGTCTCAAACTCCTGAGCTCAAGCGATCCACCTGCCTTGGCCTCCCAAAGTGTTGGGATTACAGGTGTGAGCCTTGGCGCTGGGCCTATTTAAACATTTTCTAATATTGATTGTGCAGGAAGTGGGGCAGAGAATCAATATTTGGCTGGTATTTTGGTTGCAGGGAAGAATAACTAAATTTTCATGGGTTGTAAAGTATTAGAGGCTAATTTTCTTATTTGCTTTGTAAGATGCCATTTTCCCCCTGAAATTGTATCATGTGCTTTTGCTTTTAATTTTTTCTCTGCATATTCATATTACGGCAATCTTTTAAAGATCTCTCTTCCCTCAGCTAAAGTGAGGAAATAGCTGTGAATTCATGAGCAGTAACTGCTTGTTCCAGAATTCATGTATTTTTTTGATGTGCCAGACAGTGGCTGACATGCACAAATATCAAATGTTAAGAATCTTATTTGTGGGAAGGTTTGGTCTGGTAAACATCAAGCTGTACTTTCTGAAATAGGGGAATATTAAATGTTTGTGGCAGATGGTGTGCTCTGAAGTGGGCAATTAGGCCAACAGTAATGGATGATTGTACCCTGAGTAGATTAAAGTTATGCGCCCTATGTTTGTATTTGTTCATCTCTTTATGTAGTAGTATGTAGTTTATTTGGAGGGAGAGTTAAGTTTGAGGACTTAAAGATGTGTATCCTAAAGGCTGAGATATTTTGTAATTCATATTGATTTTTTTCCTTATCACTGAGGGCAAATGCATTCATCCCTTAAGGCCATCAAATAAAGAAAAGCAAGAGCAAGCCCAAGATAAATCCTGATTTAACTGCACAAAGACCAGTTTGTGGTTGTGGATATCAAAATGTAGCTCCATTTTAATTTCAATAACTTGCTTTTAAGCATTGTTTTTGCATTTTCTCCTATTCTCTGTTTTGAAGGAAGACACGGAGCCACCTGCATGAAGAGTGCAGGAAGAGTGTTTCAGACGTAGGAAAAGCAAGTGCCCAGGAGCTTGGCCCATGAGAGGAACTAACAGGAGGCAGAGTGGCTGGAGTTTAGTGCTCTAGGGAGGGTGAGGCTGGGACATTGGCTCAGGAGAGGTAGGCATGGGCTAGAATATGCAAGGCCATGGCAAAGACTGGGTTGTACTTAAAGAGCAGTGGGAAGTCATTACAAACGTTTCTTTTTAGCTTACTATCTTGAAATAATTTTGAAGTTCCAGAAAAGTTACAAGAATAGTACCAAAGACTCCCATGTACCATGTACCCAGATTTATTAGTGATTTTGCTCTTTGCCACATTTGCGTTATCATTATCTCTGTATGATTAATAAAAAACATTTGAGAGTAAATTGCATACATTCAAGAGTGTGTTTTCTAAGAACAAAGATATTCTCTTATATAACCAGAATATAAAATTGAACATTGCTATAATACTTTTTATAACGTACAGTCCATATTCCAGTTTTGTTCATTGTCTCAATAATGTCCTACCTTTTGCCTTTTTACTTTTTAATGTATAGGATCTAGTTTAGGATCACATGTTGCCTTTGGTTGCCATACCTTTTTAGCCTTTTAACATCTGGAACTGTTTCTCATCCTTCTTTGTTTTTCATGATGTTGGCATTTTTGAATTCCATATAAATGATGCTGTGTCCTTCTGAGGATAATCACATGTGGAAGTACTGGTGTCCATCTTGCCTCTCATTGGGGATTTTAATTTTGGTTACCCAGTGGAGGTGTTGTGTGGTTTCTGTACTGAATAGTTACCATTGTTTTGAACTAATAAGCAATCTGTGGGGAATACATTTTGAGACCATGCAAATATTCTGCTCCTCATTAAGCTCAGCACTCCCAACCAGTTTTCACTGTGATGACTACAAAATGGTGATTTTCCCAACTGCACCATTCCCTTTATGTTTATTAGTGGCAAAAGAGTTAGCTATATGGTTTAGAGGTGGAAATGACTATTAAGTTATCAATCAAGGATATTATGGAGATAAATCAGATTCTGATTCGGACTTATTTTCTAAGGGAAATCCAAGTTAAATTTTTTTTTTTTTTACGTTAGCAGTATACTTATACTGCTGATACATGTGCTTTCTAAAATCAAAAAAAGGTTAATTAAAATAATATGTGGCTGAGTTAAGTTTGAAATATTTTAAATGCCTTTTTATTGAGATATAATTTACATACTATAAAATTCACTTTTAAAGTGTACAAGTCAGTAGATTTTATTATTGTCACAAAGTTATGTAACCATCGTCACTGTCTAATTCCAGAATATTTTCATCGCCCCAAAAAGAAACCTCATACCCATTATCAATCATTCCCCAATACACTATTCCTAGTCCCTGGAAAACACTACTATTTGTGTCTTTGGATTTGCCTTATAAATGGAACAATACAGTGTAGCTTCTTTCACTTAGCATAATGTTTTCAAGGTTTCCTTCATGTTGTAGCGTGCATCCATACTTCATTCCTTTTAATCCATTCCACAGATAAAAAATTTTATTTATCCTGGAATTTTTTGATGCTAAGACTATTTGCATTTTTAGTGTTTTTTTGCCTTTTATATATATTTTAAAGGTAAACTACTTTTTGTAAGTTACTGAAAATGAACTGTAGTCCTTAGTTTAGTTGTTTTTCATATCTACATAAATTTCATTATTATATTTACTATTTCTCAATGATGTTGCTCATCCTCTCACTCTTAAAAAAATCGACCGTCAGCTGTTATCATATGGCTTTGTTTTCAAAGTGAGCATTTTGCTTTTGGGGGGTTGATTATTTCAATACTTGAATATATTATCTGAAGGGATCTCCTGAGGTATAAATGTTTGGTTTTACTTAGCATAATGTAAGTATGACACCTCTACAATCAAGCTGCCATAAGGGATTGAAACCAGTGAAATACATTAATGCAATAATTAATTTTATTTTTATTTTACTGATGTTACAAAAACTTACACTCAGGGAGCCACCGTTTCTGGACAGAACATATCATATAAGTTTTTTTTTTTTTTTTTTTGGAAATGATCTTTGTAGTGTTTTTGAAAGCAGAAGTTCTAATGAGACTGAATTGTAGCAACTACCTTAGATATACTTAGGTTTAATTTACTGATATGTAGCCTTTTTTGAGAGGGTAGTCAGGACCTTCTTTAAGAATTACATAAAAGTTTTGGACTTTCTCCTGTTACAGAAAATGTACACATGCATATATACTAAAAAGTTTACATATGGTTTCAGTGGGCTTGTAGAAATCATTATAGAAAAATCAGAGAAAGAAGATGGGAAAGGATGTAGTCAGATCCACTCCTGAAAAAGCCCAGCAGAGTTAAGGATAAAGAAGAAGGTAGGAAAGTAATTGAGAAAACATAGCCAGTAGTACTTTGCAAGGGCCATCTGTCTCTTTGCAGTTCCATTCTTTCTCTCTAGCTACATGTTTTGCTCCTGTTTTCATTTCCTCTTTTCCTTCCTCTTTTCTATTCAGGAAAATCTTTGTTCACAATTTATGGGTCTAATCACCTGGGGTTTACACCTAGGATTTACTTTTAGAATAAGCTGCACCCATCATACAGTCTTCCAGTTAGCAGTAGCCACCAGAAAACACTTTATATGGTCTTCTAATTGTAGATGTTTAATTGAAAGATTGGTATTATAGTTTGCTGATAAATGTCTTTAAGGCCACAAAATGTTGTAATTTTGCTTATTAGCCTATTTGTTTGTCTCTAGGTGTCCCCCCCCCCACCTTCACCAAGTGATCATAGCACACAACTTACTGAAAGGAAGGTTGTGGATCCCTAAGTACATTTATGTTTCCCCCTAACCAATTACCTTGTACTTAAAATAGTTCCAGACTTTTGACATTGGCAGGCACCATTGCATTAAAATCCTGTCCCTCTAAAAGGGATTCTGGGAAAGGTTCATTGTTGGGGGGGAATCATTGTAATAGGAAGTATATTTTCAAAGAAAGGAATCTTATACTGTCTCTGCCTTATAGACTCAAAGAAAAGATGTTGTCACTCAAAATGACAAAATTAAAATTGCTTTGCTCCAAGTCTTTTCTAGGAGCTTATGTAGGAAGGATAAAGATGCATTTGTCTTAAAATTATGTTATAGGATCTATAGAAATTCACAATTATTGTTTAGTTTTTCCTTTTGAATTATTATTTCTTTTTTATAGTAATATTCATGGTGGAATCTTCATAATTTTATATTATGCATCTTTTAACTTAAAATCTGCAGATTAAAAAAAATCTCTTTTTAGCTTCTAACCAGCAGTTTCAAATCAAAATTCAGAGCAGGTAGAGAAATGCTTTTAAAATGCATATTTGATGTAGTAAGTGCTATGCAATGTTTCTGAAAGCGCCAGGGTCACAGCTGCATACATGAAAATGCATGGTGACTGCAGGCATTGTTTCCTCACACAGAAAAGGCAATCTGTGTCTGTTGCTGAATTTATGATGTAAATCAAATCATAGCTTTCCTATATTCAGAGATGTAACAAGAAGGTTGAGGTGACCTAAAGGTTACAAATAACTTTTGCTTTTTGATTTGCCTACCACAGAGTATTTTTTTAACCCCCTCATTTCTATTAGGATGGATGTATTTATACTTGGAAAGGTGAATCCAGTTACATATTTTATCATTGCCTCTGCTAGTCTGGGGGAACTATGCATTTATCATTCATTCCTTCCTCACTCCGTTCTGTTAGGATACATGTACTGTACTGCTCTGTGCTGTTCATGATATTAATAAAGAGTAGGAATATTGACGTATTAGGTACCAACTCTGTGTGCTTCCTCTGTGCTTTTTTTCTCTGAACAGTGTTGACTTTGGGACAATGTGCTAGAGGGACTGTGATAAATTGGCTTCCCATGATCCAGTTTATTTTGTCATTTGCAACAACATGAATCAACCAGTTTAAGAGTTTAAGAAGGTGATTTGGGGAAAGTATGTGTGTGATAATTGTTGTAGATAGGCATTTGGCACTGAAAGGGAAACAAAAAGATTAAAAAGACACATACCCAGCTTTCATACCGCTTATGCTGTAATTTAAGAAACAAACCTATCCTGATGATAATCATAATTGTACCCACTTATGTAGTTCTTCTATTTGCTAGGTATTAAATGCTTTACTTAAAAATAGCGATTAAAATACTTGCAAATCACGAAATGGGGAAGTGCCAAAGAATGTACAACAAATTGGATCATCTATTGCAGAACAACAACAGCAACAACAGAAGCCCACACCCCGCCCCCCCCCAAAATGCACACGGAGACATTATAGTCACTAAAGACCAATGAAGGGTGACCTGGTTGCCTGGTTTGTATTGATGTTGA
The DNA here is from genome assembly GCF_001698545.2 of Rhinopithecus bieti. NCBI lineage: Eukaryota > Metazoa > Chordata > Mammalia > Primates > Cercopithecidae > Rhinopithecus > Rhinopithecus bieti. The sequence continues at coordinate 441,998 of NW_016808463.1, read as the reverse complement.
TCTTTAGAAATAATGTCATTCTCTTTTAAGGAGAAAGCAGAATCTATTGGCTATCTCAGGAGTTAGGAAATTCTGATTTAAAAATTTCTGCGGACATAGCACTTTACTTCCTTCTGAAATAAAAAAAAATAGGGTGATTTATCTCTGAGCTAAAAATAGAAGTCCTTTTTTTTTGAGGACTTAGATTTTATTAGACATTGGACTTAGAGCCATTTAAGCTTGGGATAGAATTATTAGTAGCTGAGAGCTGCCATCTTTAATACTTTTTGCCTTTGCAGGGTTTGTTTGCATCTGTAGTCCTGAGCAGTACTAAGGTTAGGGTTTTAATGGGTGGCTTGGGTTATACAGTATTCGCTCTGGAAGGTATTTAGTCTGATCGCCTTATTTTATTATTGGTGAAGAAACTTTAGCCAAGAGAGGTTGATTCTCTTGCATGAGATCTCATGATTTGTGGCAGAGCCAGGATGTAAATTTGGAACTTTTGATTCTTTTAATTCAGTTCTTTTCCCTCACAATTTTATCTCACCTCTCCACTGGTATTTTCTGAGATATGGACATGGCTACATAATAGTAAGTAATTCCGATAATGTTCTGTAGTCACTGCATATATTAATATAAATAATAATGATGATAATGTGCCATGTTTGTGTTTATTTTTTCAAAACTTGTATAGCTTATTGTCTTCTACTGTTAGTTTTATTTACAAGTGATCGGGCTGATTCATCAGCCCATCTATCCTTTTGAATAAAGCGTTGTTAGGCAACTTACTATTCATAACTTGAATAGCTGGTTTGGGGATAATTAGAAATTTGAGGCATGACTCAGGTTGTGTTTTGGCATTTTCCATACCACATTCTTCCCTTTTTTGATCAGTAATGCTTCCAATTTAAAGTTGTTAACTTGACTCGGTTAAACTGTGGATCCTTTCATTTACCTCGACCTTTCTCAGTTGGATATATCTGAAAAAATGGAAAGGCTAACAAGCAGTGGGTGAGAGGAAGAAAGTAAAGAGAAATCTTGAGTAATCCATAAATGTAATAATCAGCTCTTGAATACAGCAAGACTGAGCTATACTTAGCTTTATTGAATTTTAAATGCTCTAATTATAATATTTTAAGTAGGAAAATAACTTCATTTTCTGTCATATCCAAATTAGCATGAATATTCTTTAATGCCCTTTATTCTATGTTTTGTAAAGGAATAGTTTTACATTTGTTTTCCATTTTAAGGCTTTTAGTTTCTGCTGTGTTCTGTTACTCTTGTGCATCCAGTTTGATAACTATATTTCCTTAAGAAAATCACAACTTTGATCATGATTGATTAACTACTTTTCGTTCAGTGTAAGGAAAGGTGAAAGTAGAAAAGTAGAAGCATAGTCTTTTTTTTTTTAACAGTTCGGGATTGGTGCAATGCTTTCTTCAGTGATGGACCTTCCATAGTACTTGTCATTTACTCAATGCAGTGATTCTTGACCAGGAACAATTTTGTCCTCCAGGGGATATTTGGCAATGTCTGGAGACAATTTTGATTGTTTTGACTAGGAGAAATCCCACTTGTATCTTGTGGGTGGAGGCCAGGGATACTGCCAAACATTCCATCGTGCATAGGACAACCCACACAATAAAGAGATATGTGGCCCAAAATGTCAGTAGTGCTAAGACTGAGAAACTCTCATGCATGGGCAGTTGTGCAATGAAGTTTATTGAGTTAAAAAATACATCCGTTCTATTACATGAGCCTAAGGCTTTATGGATTATTTTATATATGTATTACATACCAATTTGATGACTCAAGGGAGAATTTAGCTCTTTGCTTCATTATGATTAAGGTATTAAAATTGTGGCAATTATAATTGATTATAGGTTAGTATACTTAGTTGAAATAGTATGTTAGTAATCAAACGCTGATCAACAGGAGGATTTAGTGTTCTCCTCTTATACTTACCTTTTCCCTCAAGCTTTTCAGCTTCTTGGAATCTATATTGTGTATCATTACCTGCAATATTGCCACTCAGATCTGACATAATCAATTATTTGAAAAACTTAATTATCCAGATGTCTAAATCAGTAATTAATCTTTATGATCCCTATCCTACTATATTTTACTTAATCTCATTTTTTGAATTTAGGTCTGAGATACTAAATAAAATCTGCTGAATCCAATAGCTAGCAAAACAGGCCTTCAGCGTCATGCAACAAAGCTGGGGTGGCTCCCTCGGTATGCATAAATGTAAATTATAATAGAATTGTTTGCCATGTATACATCACTTTTAATCCCATTTTATACTATTTTTTATTTCTGTTGACCTTATTCAATTTGGACAAAACTGTGTATTTTAAAAAGGAGATAGATCCTTAGTAGTTTTTTTGGTGAAGTGTGAAGGATGGAAGGGAGATGACTTATAAAGGAAGAATATTGAAAAGCACTTCAGTGCCTTGTAGTAACTTGTTGAGTTTTCTTCTTAAATATTTATAAGTGCCACCATTATCTGGAAGATTAATGGATGATTATATCTGATTCTCTTTATAGCAATATGGTTCTTATCAGAAGAACCCAAAGCTGCTGAAATAATTGTAGGTACTGTTTCTGCTATTTCTTCCTTTTTATGTGGTGAGTGTTTTTTTGTTTGTTTGTTCATTTGTTTTTGGTGGAGACTGGGTCCTGCTATGTTGCTCAGGCTGATGTCAAATCCCTGGCCTCCAGCAGTTCTCCAGCCTTGGCCTCCCAAAGTGCTGGGATTACAGGTGTGAATCACTGCTACTGGCCTGGTTTGTGGTTTTAATTGAACATGACCTGCTGAACTTTCAATCTAAGAATTTCATCTGATGTGACATACCTGAGAGGCTTTTAGGATTTGTAATATTTTTCTTAGTATTTGTGGCAACCAGAGTGGAAGCAAATTCTAGGTAGGTTTAACTGCCAAAGGGTTTGGAATTGGGAAACATGAATGATTTTGATATGATTTCTGAGTTTTGGCATTAGAAGTTGCTTGGAGTGATCCCTTAGCAATGATAGCATTCCCATCAGTCAGAAATAGCCTGTGCTTTAGCAAACAGGAGGCTGCCAGCATGTGAAGTTAGTTAGTACATGATAGGTTAGGTGAGGTTAAGAAGATATAAAGAGATAGTGTTATACTCAGAAACTGTGTGGTAGTGTCAGAGAGGTGTTTCATGTGTGTTTCAACGTGGTAGATCTACTGTACTCTTCTGTTTTTAAAAGAGAAAAAAAAAATAGTACCTTTGCCACCCCCAACACCCCTGCAGTAGTTTTTACTTGTAGCAGTTCTGAATCTTGGCAACATACTAAAATTACCTGTAGAGTTTTAAAAAATTGCTAAGGGACAAACTTCATTCCTAGCAAGTCTAAGATAACAGACCTGGGCCTTAGTATTAAAAAAAAAAAAAAAAAAAAAGATTTCCACAGCTAATCTAACTTGCAACCAAGATTAGGAACCACTGCTTTATAGCAGTGCATCAGAATTTCCTGCAGGGCTATTTATTAAGTCCGGGCTAGGGCTTGAGAATTTGCATTTCTAACAAGTTCCCAGTTGATCTTACTAGTAAGGCATCATATTTTGAGAATCACCACGAAGGCAGTCTTAAAAAATCATTTGAGTGTAACTGATGGTCTGATAGTTACTGTTTTTTGAAAAATCATTGCTGGAGATATGTAGTTGGGTTAAAATTAAAATTAAAGAATAGCATTATGTATGTGGTTCCTTTTATGCTAAAAGATTGATATTTTGTATTGTTTGCAGGTTTTCACAATGAGCATTTTAATTTTTTTTTTTTTTTTTGAGATGGAGTTTCGCTCTTGTTACCCAGGCTGGAGTGCAATGGCGTGACATCAGCTCACCGCAGCCTCCGCCTCCCAGGTTCAAGTGATTCTCCTTCCTCAGCCTCCTGAGTAGCTGGGATTACAGGCATGCGCCACGATGCCCGGCTCATTTTGTGTTTTTAGTAGAGACAGGGTTTCTCCATGTTGGTCAGGCTGGTCTCAAACTCCCAACCTCAGGTGATCCACCCGTCTTGGCCTCCCAAAGTGCTGGGGTTACAGGCGTGAGCCACTGCGTCCCACCTTACATTTTATTTAAATATTTTCTTGGAGGAAAAAGCCACATAAATAATAACTAAAATTTTATAGTACCTAATAGTTTAAAAGCTGACCAATTTACAATTATTAGTAGAGTAGCCTTTTGAACTATTTAAAATAACTCATGGTTGTGCCTTTTTTTTTTTTTTTGGATTAAACCCCATTCTTTGAGAATCCAAATTTCAGATTTTATGTTTTATATAGTCTCTTTAGGTATCTTAATGGAAGTAGCTCAAATAAAAGGATTCATCTGCATTCAACAAATTTTATGCGTCTTCAGTTTGGATAGTTTGTTGTTAAGATGGAAGGAATATTTCCCTTTTTCTATTCTTAAATATCCTGGGAAACACGGAACCATACAATGGGAATAATGAAGTGGAAACAGAGAGGGAGAGACAGGGTTGGGGTAAGGTTGGAGGAAATGGAAATTTCCAGGCTTGGAAAGAGAGCAGGAGTAGCAGGAGGAGGAGGTGGCCTGTGACCTCTAGGAATGAAGGATCAAGGGGATGGATATGAGAGAGCTCCTGGATTCAGGAGCTTGGCCAGAGTTACAGAGCTGTTAAATGGAAGAGCCCCTTCCCAAATCTGGATCTCTGAGGCTCCTGGGTCCGTTTTGTTTTCTGCAAAAATGTTAGGTAAAGGCAGTGGGGAGAGTCAGTTCTGATGAACCAACTCTGCAACAAATGGAGCAAGTGATCATTTTGTGACAATTATGAATCCTGAAAAAAGTCTCTAGATGATATTGGCTTCTTTGCTGTTGTATTTGGATATTGAAAATGTTTAGTCTTGAATGACGGCTTCCCATGTGACTTTTTGTGTTTTTTAGAAATCATCCTCATCCTTTGATCACTGTGCTTGAACACAGACCTGATTGCTGGCCAGTATTTTTGCAGCAGCTGACAGCATTTTCCAGCAGTGCCCTGAAAGGTAATATAAAATTAAAATGTAAAATAAAGTGAGGGAGACAGAATGGTATATGCTAATTTTAGAGCTAGGGTTTTTTTTTGTTTTGTTTTGTTTCTTTTAGCTGCTTTGATCTATAATGTTTTCTCCTGAAGAAACATCCTAGAGCAGGTTGTAGTTTTCTATTTTCTTTTAAAGAGTAAAAGAAAAAAAAATACCAGATTTATTGGTTGTTGAAATGTTGAATATGAGAAAAGCTGTTATTAAAGAAGTTAAACATTGGTAAGTGGTTGGGAAAGTTGGCTAGAAAAATTCAGTAAGCTACTACACAATACATATAGAAGATAGGTTCTTCCCTCTGGAAATTGGCTAATGAGTTAGTCTCTCCATTAGAAAACTGCCAATTGGGATAAAGTATTACTGCCAAGTGGGATCAGATAGCCACCATATGTGCAGTTAGTGTACTTTCACCAAGGCCTTTTGATCGTCCTCAAAGCTACTCCCGTTTCTTCTATCCTTACTACCATGACACTGGTTCAGGGCCTCATTATCTCTTGCTGTGGCTCTTGCCACCTGTTCCTAACTGGTGTCTCTGTTTCCAGTCATGTCCTGCTCAAATCCATTCTCTAAACATTCCTCAGAAGTATATATCAAGAGAGCGAATCTTACAGTATCACTCCCGTGCTTAAGTCTCTGTGGCCGTGGTTTTCAAACTGCACTTGCAGTGCATGGGCTAAGCGTGGAGCATGTTCCCACCGCTTCAGCTCTGTTTTCATAGTACTTACTTGTTGATATCTTATGGAAGCTTTCTATGGGAAAACAAAAAGGTTTGGTTTCTGAAACAGTTTGAAATTCCCTGGACTACAGGATAAAATCTAATATGTCATAAACAGGCTTAGTAAATGATGTAATTCCAATCTGTCTCACCAGCTTTATCTTTTCTTATCTTCATCTCACAGTTTATGCTTTAGCAGTACACTGACTTGCCTTGTGTTCCACACAGGAAGCAGTGCTGTTTCCTTTTCTCCATATTTTTATTTACTGGTATCTACTGTTCTCTCTTGAAACTTACCCCACTCTCTTCCTGATAAATTTCTTTATTTAAAATCTCTGTTTAGGCATTTTTTTGCCCTAGGCTCTTTTGTTACTAGAAGCTGTATTAGGCATGTCTCTTTTTTTTTTTTTTTTTTTTTTTTTATTTGAGACGGAGTCTCGCTTTGTCACCGGGCTGGAGTGCAGTGGCGGTCTCAGCTCACTGCAAGCTCGGCCTCCGGGTTTACGCCATTTCTCCTGCTCAGCCTCCTGAGTCAGCTGCGGACTACAGGCGCCGCCACTTCGCCGGCTAGTTTTTTGTATTTTTTAGTAGAGACGGGGTTCCACGTGTTAGCCAGGATGGTCTCCATCTCCTACCTCGTGATTCCGCCACGTCTCCGCCCGTCTCGGCCTCCCAAAGTGCTGGGATTACAGGCTTGAGCCACCACGCCCGGCCATGGCCTGTCTCTTGCATGGTTACATAATACCTTACAGTTGTGACATTTTCGTAATTACTCTCCTCTATAAACTGTGAAACCTTCTTGAGGGCAGGGACTGTGGTTCATTATTCTTTGTATTAATGATGCTTGGCACATTTCTAGGTGCTTTATAAATGTTGAATTTCTTTAAATGAGGACCCTGGATTAGAAGGGCTCATGAGGACCCTGGATTAGAAGGGCTCAGGTAGTGGTTTATAGAGCGCCTTAAAATATATAGTATCACTACATACTTAATACCATCACATAAGGTTGTGATAAAGATACCATTATTCTGGGTAATGCCTGAGTTATAGTCACCATGCCAGATACATTCATATTTTCTTGCTTTTGAAGGTTTTATAGTATCTTATAAATATAGTGTCTTAGAACACCATTTCTAAGTCCATAACTTCAGTTTTACATAGAATTTCGAGGCAGGATATACTGCCACTGGAAGTTTTAAAGAGATATAGGAGACTTTGTGTTTTAGTCAGTTTGGGCTGCTATAACCAAATACCTTTAGACTGGGTGGCTTATAAAAAACAGAAATTTATTTCTCACAGTTTTGGAGGCTGGGATGTCCAAGATCAAGGTATTGGCAAATTTGGAGTCTGGTGAGGACCTACTTTCTAGTCCTCAGAGGGCCGTTTTGTCTGTCTATCCTCACACGGTGGAAGAGGCAAGAGACTTCTCTGAGACCTCTTTTATAGGGTCACTAATCTCATTCATGAGGGCTCCATTCTCATAATCGCATAATCTCCCAAAGGTCTCACTTCCTACTCTCTTGGGAGTTGGGATTTCAGAATATGAATTTGTGGGGGACACAAATATTCAGTCCATAGCAACTTGTAATTGGCTGCTAGTGAGAAAAATTTATGTTAACAGTTGAATGAATAGCTCAAAATGAACATCATTATCATCCTGTCTTCCCCTATGTAGGATTGCATTTTCAAAGGTAAGACATTAATATTTACTAAATAAGACTTTGTTCAACTCTGTAAGAAACAAACAAAAAATCTGAAGAAATAAACACATTTGTTTAATGAAATTTCTCTCTGTTGCTAAATAGATTGAATTGCTTTATAAAAGATGCTGCTGCTGCCACGCTGCTTTTGTTGTTGAGCTCATTTATAGGTTAATTCTTAAGAATGCATAACTTTTCCAATGCTTAGTAAATAATAAATGTACTATTTGGTTACTTTTATCTCAAGGGTGTATTATAATTGGGACTTAGAAGTAGTTACTCTAATTTAAGTTGTCTAGATATCATAAGGAAAAAATATTAATTGACTTTGGTTTATTTACTGTTAAGCTTTTATTGACTCATTCCTTTTACTTAAGTTCTTAGGTATTAGAGTATGCTATCTAGAGCCATTTGAAATTCTAAATTATTTTGTATTTATTTGCAAAGAATAATTTCAATAGCCTCATCTTTATTTTTGTACTATAGAATTATTCCTTGCAGTATGAAATTGATAGTTCTGGTTGCAGACTTAGTTTCCTGAGATATAATTTTAGGGCCAGTTAACTCAGTCTGTTGTTGTTTAGAAGGTAATAGAGCTACTCAGGGTGCTGAGGCTTGAGAATCACTTGAGCCCAGGAGGCGGAAGTTGCAGTGAGCAGAGATTGTACCATTGCACTTCAGCCTGGGTGACAGGTTGTTAATTTAATAAGAATATGAGTAGCAATTCACAACTTTGAGAAGAAAGCAAAATGTTGTAACATTAGCTAGCTATTTATGTTCATTTTTAATATTATATATATGTCCTAAAATGACAGTATATCTTCATGCTAGATTTTTTGGGGGGGCATTATAATTATTATTTTTAAGATACGGGAGTCTGCTATGTTGCCCAGGCTGGACATGAACTCCTGGGCTCAAGTGATTCTTCTGTCTCAGCTTTCTGAGTAGCTGGGACTATAGGCATGCACCTCTGCACACAGTATTTAGGTATATTTTATAATTAAGTTCTGCCTTTATTTATTGAAGGCCTATGACTTTAACCTTTCAGGAACTGAGAATTTGAGAATGGTACAAACTGATGATATCATAGATTTTAGTCTGGGTTACTTTAAGATTGTCTAGTCTAACATAATTTTTCAGATGAGAGAACTGAGGAGAGTGACATTAAATGACTTACGGAAGGTTTCTTGGCTAACTAGTGGAGTTGGGCCTAAAGCCTCCACTTTTTCCTTTTTTCTTTTTTTTGAGACAGAATCTCACTCTGTCGCCCAGCGCAATCTCGGCTCACTGCAACCTCCTCCCGGGCTCACGCCATTCTCCTGCCTCAGCCTCCCAAGTAGCTGGGACTACAGGTGCCTGCCACCACGCCTGGCTAATTTTTTTGTATTTTTAGTAGACACGAGGTTTCACTGTGTTAGCCAGGATGGTCTTGATCTCCTGACCTCATGATCCACCCACCCCAGACTCCCAAAGTGCTGGGATTACAGGTGGGAGCCACCGTGCCTGGTCCAAGCCTCCGTTTTTAACTCTCTCTCTAGGTCTCTTTTTTTTTTTTTTTTTTTTTTTTTGCGACTTCTCCCTTAGTGGTGAACATAAATATAAAAGACTTGTGTGTAGGTACATACATAATTGGTTACATTTTAAATCAGTTTGAGATTTCAGATTATCTGTTTTTTTAATATTCTTTTTTTCCTAAGCCCTGGTAATTTCTTACTCCACTGAAGTGATGATTAATCATCAGATACCACGTGGGAAATGCAGAATCTAAAATCAGAACAGATTAAGCCAAGGGGATTTTTAAATAGTATATTGTCCTAAAGGAAGTTCAACGTTTGCCCCTGATGTCAAATCATAATGGCATCTTGGAAATGTATTTCTTTATATGAACCTTACATTTCACATTCAGGATCTCAAAGTAGAAAAAAACAGATAAGCTATCCATGGATGCTGTTGACATCTGGATAGTATTTATTATTTGGGGAATACATTATTAAAGAGAGATGGAGAAGGAAGTTTCTTAAATCTCTTTTCTGGAAACTTTCGCTTTGTATTTTATACATACATTATCTGATTCCTTCATCTATCTTTTTTTAGTTTCCTAAAGTAGAAGGTGTGATAAAGATATATGTTTCAGTAATAATTATGACCTCAAAAGTCCTTCTGATTTTTATAGATTGTATAAGTATTTGAGCTTATGATAAAAAAATTTCTTCAGACTGTGAGCTCTATGAGAGCAGGAACTTAATCTATTTTTATTTCTTGCTTTGTTTCCATCACATAGATGAGTAAGGTATACTGTAGGTGGTCGGTAAATTTTACCAAGTGAATAAATTAATGAAAAAAATTTAATTGGCTTGGTAACATTTACATTTTTATTAATGTTAATGGCATTTTAAAATCACATTGCTATGAAATGTATGGTATTATAAGATTATGTTGTCAAGCATAGTTTATTATAATTTTAAAAAATTCCCTTTTATTTTAGATTCAGGGGTACATGTGCAGATCTGTTTGAAGGGTATATTGTGTAGTGCTGAGGTTTGGCCTTTTATTGATCCTGTCACCCAGTAGTGAACAAAGTACCTAACAGGAAAATTTTCAGCCCTTGTCCCCACTCCTTCCCACCCTCCTTTTGAAGTCCCCAGTGTCTGTTGTTCCCATCTTTATGTCTGTGTGAACCCAAGGTTTAGCTCCCATTCTTAAATGAGAACAGTAAAACATAATTTAAATACCGTTTCTTCCATGAAGCAATTGCACTTTATACCATTCTTTTGGCAGTTTTCACTTTCTGTCATCTAGTTCAGGATTATAACTGATTGTCTCTGTCAGACCGTATGCTTCTTGAGGATAGATAATTCTTTTTTCTAATTTGTATCTTATCTAATCATTCCTTATATAAAATGTGGAAAACATTAGAAAATAAAATCATGACATTTAATTGCATACTAATTATGAAACTACTTTGTAACTTAGTGTAACTGAATTATATGAGCGTCTCTTTGAAGGCCTAGTATATACAGTTATTGGTGATAGTAGCAGTAAACAGAAATCCGTGGCCTCATTTGGTTTATAGTCTGGCAGGGGATACAGATATTAAGTATGTAATGATAACAGCCTGTAGTCTCAGCTACTTGGGAGACTGAGGCAGGAGGATTGCTTGAGCCCAGGAATTCAAGGCTGGAATGCACTATTATTGTGCCTGTGAATAGCCATTGCACTCTAGCCTGGGCAATGTAGCAAGACCCTGTCTCTTAAAAAAAATGTAATGACAATAAAGGCATTATATCTTAAAAGCCCATCTGATGTTATCTGATGAAGGTGAAGTGTGGAGGAAGGACCTGAGAAAGTCATTTTAAAGCAGGTAACTGAAGGATGATAGAAACTGGGTAGGAGAAAGAATAGGAAGGGTAGAAGGGGAGAATATTACAGGTAGAGGGAATAGCAAGTGAGAAGAAAGCCCAGATGGCTTGATAAAGACCTGAAGGGAGTTTAGTGTGGTTTAGTGGTGAATGAAGAGGAAGAAATGAAGCTGGAAAGATAAACAGAGGCCAAATGATGGAGGGTATGTGTGAATTGGGCTAGATACTGTTTAGGCTAATGACGTGACCGTATTTTTATTTTTGATGATCATTCTGGTATTTTAGTGAATTTGGACTAGGAGTTTTCAGGATATAATGAAATCTAAACAGATAAAAAAGATTAGTAGAGTGGGAAGTGCTTAAGAAGACTTTGACAAATTACTTCACCTCTCTCTCCTTCAGTTTCTTTATCTGTGTTATGAGGATAATATTATTTTTTATTTCATGGGGTTGTGGTGAGGATTAAATGGATTTAAAGACGTAAAATGCAGTAACTTGAACACTGTAAGGGTTAACAGGTTAACAAGTAAATGTTAACTGTCATCATAATCATCTTGGGATGTTTGTCTGGGTTTGTTTTATGTAGATAGATCCTCACCTATAGAGTTTTTTCCAAAAATGCATGTTTGTTTCATACTCCTGGAGAGGTGATCCTGATATCTTTTTTTGTTTTGTTTTGTTTTGTTTTGTTTTTAAGATGGAGTCTCTCTCTGTTGCCAGGCTGGAGTGCAGTGGCGCGATCTCAGTTTCACCATGTTGGCCAGGATGGTCTCTGTCTCCTGACCTCATGATTCGCCCGCCTCGGCCTCCCAAAGTGCTGGGATTTTTACAGGCGTGAGCCACCGTGCCCGGCCCAGATGATTCTTATGTTCACTAAAGACTGATTTTGGAGATGTAGTTGCAGTTCTAATGTGCAAATAGAGACTCTCTTCATCCTGGGTATCTAGCTTACAGTCTCCAGGTGTTGAATAATTTTCCTCAGTGTACAAAGAACTGTTTGGCATAGATGTAGGCAGGTCATAGTGGAAGAGAAGAATCATAAAAAGAAGTTACACTTGATGATATGGTAGTTTATGTTATTTCATGAACTGTAAGTTGATATTTGCTACTTTACCTGCATGATAGTGTGTTTAGCTCATTAACTGGCTAACATATTTCATGTCTTATAGGTCAGAAGTTTCATGCATTCAAATAATGGCACCATTTCTGTGGTATCTGTATTGTGAACCATCTCAGTTACAAGAATATGCTAAACTCCGACTAGCCCTGCTGAAAGTCTTACTTCAACCCCAGGTTCTTTGTGACAAAGATCAACCATCAATACTGGAACAGCAGATACTTCAACTGTGTTGTGACATGGTTCCATGTTTGCAGGTAAGGTCTTCGTCCTCCACAAATACAGCATCGGCATCGGTAACTGTTGTTATTATCACAGACAAAGAAGTTCTAGAAAATAAGTGATTTGGCAAACTCAGACATGATCTTCACTCTAGAAATGCTTACAATCTTCTGGGGAAGATGAAAAAAACAAAATCTAGATTTAACATGAGTGTATTATGTTTGATGTTAACTAAATTCACAGAAATTATAAATCAACATAGTCTATTTTGGGATTAGCAGGCATGAAAACTTTCCTTCGTTTAAGAAACAGTTATCAGGTAAAAGATTTTGAGTTGAGTTTCTTCTGTGTAGACATTGGGACAGTAAGAAGGAAAAAAAAGACCTCTGTGCACATTGGAAAAAAAAAAAAAGGGGGTGTGTCTCAGGGCATAAATAGCTCTGATGATGCAAAGCCTGGCCAGCTGAGTGCCAGCTAGATTCCAGCTTCCACATGTCCCCTTGGAACATACGCAGCAGCTCTCAGGGATCCTGCTCTTGAGAAGCACACATGTAGTAAATGAGTTAGGACAAGTACTGTACATATATTCTTATAATTCAAAGTAGAAAGATGAAAAGTGGTTAACGGAGGTATGGAGAAAACACGGACACAGTTCAGGGGAAAGACAAATTTGAGTCATTGTCTCTGTAACTGCAAATGAAAAAAAAAATCCAGTTGCCCAGGTGTTGGGATTTTAGTGTAGTGATTCATTTATCAGTCCATCTCTTCCCATCATCTAGGTTTGCTATTTGACTGGAATCTGAGCACCATGCTGCTTAGCTGATGGAGGGAATCTGTGAACATATTTCAAAGTGATCACTTGAGGTCACACATGACCTGTTTTAAGTTTGTGTTAGCAAGGAGTGACTAGAGTAAATCTTTCCTTTGCGACTCATAAATAGGCTTTCCTGTAATCAAGGCAGAGAAAATTTAATTAAAATGAATTCTCCTGTGGCTTTTCCAAAGCTTTTGTTTTGTGCGCGCAATAGAGCAATGTTTAGGCAGAACATCTTGAACTAGGGTATATTTTTCACATCATGGCTGCATTACCCTGTGCTGTGCTCCTTGGCAAAGGTTTGTCTTCATCTTATGAACCTGTGTTGACAAGCTTAAATGCTTCTAGAAATGAGCTATGTGGAATATTTCTGGGAATCTGTGGCTTTTTAACCTAACAATTATGTGAGAAAAAAAGGAATACATCATTTGGAAGTACTGGAACTAGTGATATTAGCATACTTAATCGGTTTAACAAATCAGCGTTACTAGAATGAAGCATGTGAGGGTTGGAAGTGGTCTTAGAGAGAATATAGTCCATTTCCCACCCAATACAGATGTTTCTTATACTCTCTGGAACATGACTATCTTATGGCTAATTGAATGTTGATAGAGGAAGCATACTATTTTGCAAGGCAACCATTTTTTTTTTTAGCAAGTACTTATTGACCTTCATTTTTCTAATTACTCATTCATTTTCATTCTTCTCAGAAAAGCTTTTTTTAAAAGCTTTCATAAGCTTTTAACAAAACCCATCTGTATCTTCTCTTGTCTTGTTTTTCTCCCTTCTTTCCTTCCCATTTTTCCTTCCTTCGTTTCTTCCTCACCTCCCTCCCTTCCTTATTTTTTTCTTCACTTTCTTAATCTCTCCATTGCAAATGGTTTCCCGACTTTTCTCTGTTTTGTTTTGCCAGGAATTTTCTAGTTTATTGGTGCTCAAAATGTGCTACTATGAAATGATGTTCTTAGAGATGACTGCAATGCTGTTGATGTGGTCTTACTTATACTGAGCACTAGGATAGAATCACATTTACATTTTATAAAACAAGTTTCAGAAATAACCATGCAACCTTGTTGACCAATGATGAAAGAATGGTCAGTGAAACTCCTTTTTCTAGTTCTTCTCATGCCAGTTGCTCTTTCATTTTATAGATGTAGAATTGTCCTTTTCATTTTAATGGTGATTCCTGTCACCTCACATATTACCTATTGTATTATTAAATAATATATTTCTACATAAAGACAGAATGTTACTTCAAAATTATGCTTGTTTAGAACTTAGATAATGTTGGCCGGGCGCGGTGGCTCAAGCCTGTAATCCCAGTACTTTGGGAGGCCGAGACGGGTGGATCATGAGGTCAGGAGATTGAGACCATCCTGGCTAACACGGTGAAACCCCGTCTCTACTAAAACATACAAAAAAATTAGCCGGGCGAGGTGGTGGGCGCCTGTAGTCCCAGCTACTCGGGAGGCTGAGGCAGGAGAATGGCGTGAACCCGGGAGGCAGAGCTTGCAGTGAGCTGAGATCCGGCCACAGCACTCCAACCGGGGCGGCAGAGCGGACTCCGTCTAAAAAAAAAAAAAAAAAAAAGAACTTAGATAATGTTAAAGATTAGAGAGCCTTTAATGCTAGCTTGCTGAGGTTGTCTTTTGAATTTTTTTTAATGGAAAATTAGAAATGTGCACATAAATGCACTCAAGGAAATATATTGTCAAATAAACATTAGGCTTTATTTTGTGGCCTTTTGACTTTCTTACTGTATGTTTGCAAGACAGCAAAATAATTTATACCAGACTGTTTATTTTTTATAACAATGTTTTCTGCTATTTCTTCTCTTTGATCTTTTAGTATCTTTTTTTTCTTGTTTGCTAGCAACTAATTTTTGTCTCTGTGTATAACTAATAGTCATTTGTGTTATTATGGTGATAACCACACTGGTAAAAGGTACAGCTGGTCAACCGTAGGCTTTCTTCTTGATGAATTTAACAGACACAGGCTCCTGATGGAAGCAGATGGTCCATTGTTTGTAATCTCTGGGAAATGCCAGTGTGTCTGTGAGCAGGACCATATCCTTAATACCAACTCCAGAATTTTGATCAGAACAGCTGGGTTTGAATTGCATTGGGATTTTCAAGAGCACCCAAGTCCTTCCTATCTAATACATTAGCCTGTTGAGAAGACTACCATTTGAATATGGTCTTTTACTATATCTGCCAAATGTGGAAATGATACTCTCAGTTAAGGCTGTCTGAGCAAATATCTTGCAGATAAAGGGCTTAGTACCATGTTAGAATAACATGCTGACCCTTTACTATCAGGTTATCTATGTTGGAATTGTAGAAATGAGAGTTCATTTGGAGAATTCAAAACCAAACTTAATTTCCCTCAACATGTTGGCATTGTCATGTAACTTGTTTTAAGACATCTGCACTCAGAGAAGCTAGAAAAATAAAGGAAGAGAAATTTGTGTCAGCCAGCAGTAACAAAAACAGTAGCAAATTGGATTTTGGTTAATAACCAAAGGATAAGGTGCAGTTGTATAGTTAATCCTTCATTGAGTTCTGTAACTTTTTTTCATCTCCTTTAAGTCTTTATAGGTTTAGAGAAAAAATTATATTGTTGAAAGCTTTTTGTGTACCTTAAAATTATCCTTTGGTTTGTGTATTTTTTAATATCATATAATGACTTTTTAAAACAGATAAAAGATTTGATACAGACAACAGAAGCGATGATGTTTATTGAGGAAGTATATTTAAGCCTTTTGCGTCATCCTGTTTTCTGGAAAATTCAGCTCACCCAGATGACTCTTCAGCTGCTGTGTGTCTGTGAAGTCAGCTTAAAGATAACTGGCGAATGTTCATCTTTAATTCACCTTTTAGAGCACAGTGTTGAACTTCTGAAGGAGGTAAGGATAGTAGTACATTATACTGTTCATGCATTGCTATAAAGAAATACCTGAGACTTGGTAATTTATAAAGAAAAGAGGCTTAATTGGCTTACAGTTTGGCAGTCTGTACAGGATGCATGGTGCTGGCATCTACTTAGCTTCTGGGGAGGCCTCAGGAAACTTACAATCATGGCGGAAGGTGAAGCAGGAGCCAGCGCTTCACATGGCTGGTGCAGCAGTGAGAGAGAGGAGTGGGGAGATGCTACACACTTTTAAACAACCAGATCTCAATCACTATCACAAGAACGGCACCAGGAGGATTGTGCTAAACCATTAATGAGGAACACCTTTGTGATCCAGTCACCTGCACCAGACCCCACTTCCAACATTGGGGATTACAGTTCAACATGAGATTTGGGCAGGGCCAGAGATCCAAACCATATCAGATAGACATTTTATTGTGTCAGTTATCACTCAAGTGAGTCTTTCAATAACTGGGTGGATGTGCTCATTTAGTTTGCATATCAGAGGCATTTTGATCTTATACCATTAGAGCATATTGCTATTGCACTACTACTAATATCATTTGTTAGAAAAAGAAATCATTAAAATACTCTTCAGATCATCATTTAAAGATCACCACTGTGACTTTTTTTTTTCGTTTATTCATGCAGAACACAAGTATTGAACATTTACTATATGCCAGGCTTTATAGAATACATAGATGAAAAGGTAAATTCTATGACCTCAAGAGGCTTACAGACATGCAGTAACTAAATTATAGTACAATAAGAGAAAAGATTTTATGGGAGTATATTTAAAGTGTAATGGGAGAACAAGTTTCAGGAGATAGGGCATGAGTTGAGATTTGAAGACTGAGTGGAATGTGCCTGGTACAAGGGCCTGGGAAGGGCATTCCAGCTGTTGAACAGCATGGGCCCAAATAAAGAAACATGAAAGAGTTGTCAGGCTTGGCTTATTAAAAAAAAAAAAAAAAAAAAAAAAAAAAAAAAAAACAAGAGGATTTTGATATTGCTGAAGGATTAAGATGTGGCAAATAGGGCTGGGCCTGTCTTCCATGCCACGCAAATGAGTTTACATTTTATCCTCTATGCTCTTTGAGACCTTTCAGCAGATCTCAGTTTTTAATGTGTGGAAGATCTTTCTTGTAGGTGGGTGGAGAAGAGTTTGGGGCCACACACCACTAATAGGGTAGGAAGCGAGGAGGATGTCTTAGGCAGTTAGGGCTGCCACAGACTGGGTAGCTTAACCAACAAAAATGTATTTATTGGTCGGGTGCAGTGGCTCATACCTATAATCCCAGCACGTTGGGAGGCCGAGGTGGCAGATTATTTGAGGTCAGGAGTTCGAGAGCAGCCTGACCAACATGGTGAAACTTCACCTCTACTAAAAATATGAAAAATTAACTGGGTGTGGTGGTACACGCCTGTAATCTACTCATGATGCTGAGGCAGGAGAGTTGCTTGAACCTGGAGGCAGAGGTTGCATTGAGCCGAGATCGCGCCACTGCACTCCAGCCTGCGTGACACAGCAGGACTTTGTCTCAAAATACATAAATAAACGAATAAAATTATTTCTCAGAGTTCTGAAGGCTGGAGAGTCCAAGCACGGGGTGCTGGCTGATTCTGTTCTTGATGAGGACTCTTCCTGGCTTGCAGCTGGCTTTCCTTGCATGGTAGGGAGAGTATGAGCTCTCTGGTGTCTTTTCTTGTGAGGACACTATCCAGATTGGATTAGGGCCCCACCCTGATGACCTCACTTAACCTTAATTACTTCCTCCCTCCAAATACAGTCACATGAGGTTTAGGGCTTCAACAAATACATTTTGGGAGGACACAGTTCAGTCCATAGTGAGGACCTAATGAGGGAAATGGAAGTGGGAAAAGGGAGACACAGAAGATAGAATCAGTAGGGCTTTATGATTGATTAGATGGTCAAGGAGAAGGGTTCTTGATAGAATCTCAGCTTTCTATTTTGGGCTACTGGATGATGCCATTTACTTTGAGAAATGGTAGCTGATGTTGGAAGGAAGATGATTAATTTTATTTCAGATATGCTTGACTCGAGGTATGTATGGATAATAGATAGTTGGATATATGGTTTTAAAATTCAGGCTAGAAGTCTAGGCTAAAGGTGTACATTTGTAGACATTAACTTTGGAGTGGGGATTTTAAACATGGGATTGGATGACAGGGCTTGTGGTGGAACTCTGGGGTGGTTGTTGTTTGGAATTTACTGATAAAGAGGAGTCTGAGAAAATATGTCTAGAAGGATCATATATAACCAGCAGAGACAGGTGACAAGAAAATCAAGGGAAGGAATATCTCAATAAGGGGGAATGGTCAACAGTGTCATGTGTCATAGAGCAATGGTGTAAAAGTAAGGGATGGAAAGTATTCTCAGGATGTAGCACATAAAAGCTTATTGTTAACATTAGAGGGAGCAGTTTCAGCAGAGTGGTGGTGGTGGTGGTGGGGATATTGGAATTAAGGGAGCGTGAATGGCAGGTGAGGAAATGAGAGAGTAAATGTAGATTTTGATGGAAGATGGGAACCCAGGAAGACTCAAGTATTATAAGTCATTTGTCAATTTGCCAATCTTATGATTAGAATGACTTTACATATACTGGGACTCTAAATAACATTTTCCTACTGTATAGTTATATATGTATCTTATATATAGTAGATATATATAATATATATCAGGTATAATTATATCTTACAGATATAATTATGTTATATGTCATATAGATAGTATATAAATGCATATAGATGTTTTATAGTTAAATATTATACAGAAAGATATTTTATAGATCAATATTATGTAGATAAATTGCCAGTTCTGTTAACTGTAAATGTAATATCCATGGGTAAGCCCCATATTTTCCTGTATTTTTAGTAGATTCATATGAGTAGCAATTATAATTTCATAGAGTTTAGTCCTTTTTAGTATAATTCTCTGACCATTTTTTTGTATATTTCCCTCCCACCCTTAGCGTGTATTTATTAAGCAGATGCCTATGACAAACACTTTGCTATGGCAATTAGTTGAAAGCAGACAAGGTTCATGAAGCTCATGTTTTAGTCAAATGGTTCAAACTAGTGTGCATAAAAATCACTAGGCACAGTCTGTTAAAAATGCACATGCCTGGGCCTTATCCCTAATGATATTGAATTAGCGGGTCTAAGTGCAGCCCAAATATCTCTATTTTAAAGTAGCACCCACGGGGGATTTTATCATTTATTTTGCACATAAGCCAAATAGCACATAGATCAAAACATAGAACTTTGAAACCATCACACAGATCAAGAAATAGAAGTTTCTAGCCACCACAGAAGTTCTCCACAAGCCCAGTCCTAATCATAACCTCCTCTTTCCCCTGACTATTCTGACTTCTGTAGTAACCACTTCCTTACATTTCTTTATACTTTTATCATCTCAGTGTGTAACTCTAATCACCATAATATGTTTTGGGCTATGTGTGTGTGTGAGAACTTTTAAGTTTCTTTCCAATTAAAGTTCATCCCCTTTCGTGTCCTCCCCACTTTTCTTCCCTGCAGTTTGTGTACTGAATAACCTGGCTTGTGTGAGCTGGAGAGTTTCCTATCTTGTGGATTTTGCTGATTGCATCCATATGGTGCACTTTAATACAGTGGTCCCCAACTCCTGGGCCACAGACTGGTATCGGTTCCTTGCTTGTTAGGAACTGGGCCACACACAGGAGGTGAGCAGCCCAGTGAGCCAGCATTACTGCCAGATCAGCTGATGCATTAGATTCTCACAGGAGCATGAACCCTGTTGTGAACTGTGCATGCGAGAGATATAGGTTGTGTACTCCTTATAAGAATCTAAATAATGCCTGATGATCTGAAGTGGGACAGTTTCATCCCGAAACCATTCACTGCCCAAGATGTGTGGAAAATTGTNTCATCTCAGTGTGTAACTCTAATCACCATAATATGTTTTGGGCTATGTGTGTGTGTGAGAACTTTTAAGTTTCTTTCCAATTAAAGTTCATCCCCTTTCGTGTCCTCCCCCACTTTTCTTCCCTGCAGTTTGTGTACTGAATAACCTGGCTTGTGTGAGCTGGAGAGTTTCCTATCTTGTGGATTTTGCTGATTGCATCCATATGGTGCACTTTAATACAGTGGTCCCCAACTCCTGGGCCACAGACTGGTATCGGTTCCTTGCTTGTTAGGAACTGGGCCACACACAGGAGGTGAGCAGCCCAGTGAGCCAGCATTACTGCCAGATCAGCTGATGCATTAGATTCTCACAGGAGCATGAACCCTGTTGTGAACTGTGCATGCGAGAGATATAGGTTGTGTACTCCTTATAAGAATCTAAATAATGCCTGATGATCTGAAGTGGGACAGTTTCATCCCGAAACCATTCACTGCCCAAGATGTGTGGAAAAATTGTATTCCATGAATTGTGGCACTGGAGGATTGTGTGAGTTGGGCCACCATCTTTGTTTTGTCTGCTACCTTCTCATGCCTTGTTTTCTCTTTAAAAATACTTTTCCATGACTTTACTGTAAAATCCCTGAGAAAAGGGACTATTTTGTCCACAGTGGCATTCGTAGACCCAGCTTATGTACTTACTGCCTGGTACATAGGTGGTGTTTAGTGCTACTTTCATTTGACTTGAGGACAAAAAATATGGACTCCAGGTTGTTTTCTGTTACTGGGACTCCAACATTTGTGACTGAGTATAAAGGCATTTACTCATTTTTTTTTTTTTTGTATTTTATTTCATTTTTTAAAAATTTCTTATTTTATTTTATGTATTTTATTTTCCTCTTTTATTGAATTTTTATTTATTTATTTTATTTTCAGGCTGTGAGTTGGCCTGAGTTTCCCTAAAGGCAAAAGTAGAGACTGGGTTCCTACAAAAGCAAAGGCTTATGTGACTGGAGTTCATCTGCCAATGTGATCCCAGCAAGCAGCTGGAGAGGGACAAGAGGAGTGAAGTATGGAAGGTGGGAGAGGCAATACAGGCATCATCAAGTAGGCTACTGCTACAAGCAACTAGTTGCTTGATCCCACAGAATCTTCTGAGAAGCCTTATGAAAGAAGGATCTGGAATTAATGGGAAAGCATTTATCTATTGGGTACTATTGCCGATTTGTCAGCTTTGGCCTATGGGGCTTTAACTTCCTTGTACTTCTAGAGTGTGCTGTTCTCGGGCAGGAAGCAAGAGGTGTATGGTGGGGACTTAGGGGGCAACCATTAGGTTGCATCTGTGCAGAACCAGTTACCACAGCAGTAGCTGTAGCATTTGAAGTGTGCAAATGGGATGTCCAACACTGGGTTTTATTAAAAGATCTTATTAAATGGTACCATCCTTTGGGTGTCCATTAAAAATCGATCAGTCAAAAAACTTGTAACCACTAAACTTGTAAGTAGTTTTAGATTTATGTGATCTAATCCTCCACCATCTACTTTTCCTTAGTTTTGATCTTGAATCTCCACTCTTTTCCTTTCACCCTCTATTCTGAACAGGCCAGTCTCACCCGTCCTGGAAAAGGCCATTTTCATTTTTGCCTTCATACTTTTAAGTTCCATCCACTCAATAAAATACTTCTATTCCATTTCAGAACTCTAAAAGCTACTTTATGGCCCTTGCAGTAATAGCTTCTGTGAAAAAGGCTTTCCAATAGTAGTGTTACTATATAGCAGTGCTTTTCTTTGTTGTTGATTCTCTTGGAATCTAGTGAATCTGAGGTTTAAATGATCTTGCTGGTTTTCCATTTGTTTTTTATGGACATGCAGAAATTGAAATGAAATTGGGGAAGATATAGCAAAGAATGGTGTAATAGTATATACTGTAAGTGTGTTGGTTTCGAAATGCATGTATTATCCTCAAATAGATAAGAGTGCTTCATTGTTCTCAACTCTATTTCAAAACAGTGAACACATATATTCCCAAAATACATAGATTGGAATATATCCCATTTTTTAAAATTCACAAATTTTTTTCTTTTGCTGTTTTGTTTTTCAAAAGTCCATAAACAAGCACATGAGAGGATTTTGTAGGTTAATTTCACTCTTCGAATGGTAAAACTGAGATTTTAGAGGGTATTTGTTAATTGATAGTATCTTCAAGATTATAACTTCTGAGTGTGCCAGATTGTATTGTTTTCACTCAGGCAGGTGGTCCTTTAACATGTGGCTCTAACTCACAGATTTCCTTATTTTCCTGTTGTTGTTGTTGTTTGTGTGTGTGTGTGTGTGTGTGTGTGTGTGTGTTTAGCCTGTCTTTATTATTCATAGGTACTTCTGCTCTGCAGGCACTTCTGTAAACTTCAGAATAGTCATTTTAGCTGAACCTTTCTTCTTTAGTACCATAATACATTACGATTTTCTTTATTTAAAAACCTCAAATAACATGTCACTTGTGTTTTATTAATGTTTATTAAAGCCTAATACACATGTCTTTTTTTTTTCGTTTTGTTTATATACTTGGTTATTTCTATGGTCATTGCTCTGCTGCATTTAATGCTTAATGAATTACAGTAATTTGAAAATAGTCTCTACCTCCCTGGCACTAATATTTCTTTTATTATAACATGATTTACTAAATTTGTTTAGTGTAATTCCTTATGCAAGTTATATAGATGGATCATGTCTGTATTAGGTAAGTAGGATATTGAACCAGTTTACAGAAATGAAATATTATTAAATTTAGTATTTTAGGCAACTTTCAATGGTTTGCAAACATTGACTGTTTAGAAGACTTGCTGATCTGCTGTGTTGAGTTTTCCCTCTGAATTATTTGGTTTATAGCTTCTTGCTTTTTGGCCATATAATACAACATTTTGAATTTATGTGTAAGTGTGTGGCATCGACCAATTCTTTCTCTTTTTTTGGGGGATGGAGTCTTGCTTTGCCACCCAGGCTGGAGTGCAGTGGCACCATCTCGGCTCACTGCAACCTCCGCCTCCCGAGTCAAGCAATTCTCTGCCTCTGCCTCCTGAGTAGCTGGGATTACAGGTGCCTGCTACCACTCCCAGCTAATTTTTTTGTGTTTTTTTAGTAGAGACAGAGTTTCACCAAGTTGGCTGGGCTAGTCTCAAACTCCTGACCTCGTGATCCACCCGCCTCGGCCTCCCAAAGTGTTGGGATTACAGGCATGAGCCGCCGCACCTGGCTGACCAATTCTTTCTTTAGTAGAGCACACTTGCTGTATGAATAAATTTGTGTAATAGGCTTGCAGTCTTTCATATTAAATATATTCTTCCTGGATACATGTTACAAAGCCATGGTTCTGGGAACTTCTTTAACAACTCCTTTTTTTCCCCTCTGTTCTTTTAGGATTTTCCTGTTGAACTGGTCATAATTGGAATAGCTTTACTACTTCTACAGACTCCAGCAAGTCAGCAGAAGCCAATCTTAAATCTAGGTAAATAAAAATACAGTCACTAGAGTAAAATACAGATATAACATGAGTATTGACAGGATTCACTTGAACTATGTATCATGCTATCCTGTGTATTTTGAGTTTCCATCTGTAATTTTTAAAATTATAAAATGGAATTTTTTTCTTGTCTAATTAGGTATTACCTTGTGCAAGCTTTGATATAACATAATTTACCAAGTATCTCGGCTGCATGTTGGAAGGTTATAATCTGACCTTATATAGCAGTAACATTCAGGAATATATTGAATGGCATATCACCTTATTCAGCATTGTATAGCAAAATGGAAAGCTTTAGTATAAAATCCTTGAAAGAAAAGTGTTTAGTAGTTGCAGTTATTTTAAAACTCTCCATACCTTTACTATTCAAAATGTGCTACATTGAACAGAATTTAACTTATGGTTATTGCTTTAATCTAGCTAGAACAAATGAAAGATAATATTCTTTTGACAGTCCAGTATTGATTTAAAGAAAAGTGAAGGAGGGGGCCAAGAGAGGCAAAAATGTTCTAGTTAAGAAGAATGTGGTAAAGCAGCTAGTTGCCCTATCTGGCAGATTGGTAAACAAGTCATACTTTTAAAATGTGGCTTTTACATTGGTGTTGCCTCACTTTACTTGGTCTGATCCAAAATAATCCACATAACAATGAGAGCTCTAAATTATGCTGTATAGTGCCATGATATTTTAATATACTGCCATTCTTATTTTTAAAAAGTACGTGAGAGGCCAGGCGTGGTGGCTCATGCCTGTAATCCCAGCACTTTGGGAGGCTGAGGTGGCTGGGTCACCTGAGGTCAGGAGTTCGAGACCAAGCCTGGCTGATATGGTGAAACCCTGTTTCTACTAAAAATACAAAAAAAAATTAGCCGGGCATGGTGGTGCATGCCTGTAATCCCAGTGATTTGGGAGGCTGAGGCAAGAGAATCACCTGAACCTGGGAGGCAGAGGTTGTAGTGAGCCAAGATCATGCCATTGCACTCCAGCTTGGGCAACAAGAGCGAAACTCTGTCTCAAAAA
>NW_016808463.1:401519-415124 GCF_001698545.2 Rhinopithecus bieti | reverse complement strand
ATAATTTATAATCCTTTGGGTATATACCCAGTAGTGGGATGGCTGGGTCATATGGTACATCTAGTTCTAGATCCTTGAGGAATTGCCATACTGTTTTCCATAATGGTTGAACTAGTTTACAATCCCACCAACAGTGTAAAAGTGTTCCTATTTCTCCACATCCTCTCCAACACCTGTTGTTTCCTGACTTCTTAATGATTGCCATTCTAACTGGTGTGAGATGGTATCTCATTAAATAAAGTGTCGATGTGGAATTTAGGTATACGGACAATCTTGCCTCCTGATGAAGCATCTGTTTGTTATCAGACTTTATCATTCAGTCAGGTAATGCTGTTGGAGATCTTAACATATTCTTCTGGACTATAAGAAGGGATAGTAGTCCTGTCGTGAGATAAGTTTGGAAATGCTGTATCTTTTCTTCTTTGAAAATCCAGTGCACAATACTAGTTAAAGATCCTGAAGGGTTCTTCAGAAAAGGAACTAATTCTATTTAACCTGATACTTCTCTAATATATTTTAACATGGAATCATGTTTTAAAATTATACTGTTGGTTAAGTACAGCATATTGCTAGATCTGGGATAATCCAAGGTGGGAAATAGTCCTCAAATGCCTGAAACTTCTGATATCAGTAAGAACTAAAACTTCCTTATTTAATATGGTACCTCTTGCCATATTCCCTGGCATAATGACTCTCGATGTCCCCTGTGTATGCCCCTATTCTGCTGCCTCCAACTGGAAGACAACAGGCCTGCCACATTCCTTTTCCAATCCTGCCTTCCTCCTTCTGCTTTTTCAGTCTCACTTTTCCTGTTACAATAATGTACAAGTATTGTCATGGTTTGGATATTGGTTGGGTTCTAGGCCTAGATTTACCAGACTTTTTTTGTTATGATATTTGAGTTTTGCCTTTATCAAAATGAAGCATTATTTTCCAACTCCTCTTATGGGGATGAAATGAGGATTGAATAAGATGAAGCTGGAGAAGCATCTTAAATCTCCATGAAGAGCGGCACTATGTAAATACAAACTAGAGTGATGGTTGTGGCTTCATCTGCAAAAGCAGAGATACCTCTTATGTTAAATGCTCCAGCAGCACAAATCCAGTCATTATTATTTCTTGTTTGAGCATGTAGCAGAAACTGGCCAATAATTATAGGCAAATTGAATGTATATTACAGCTTCCTAAATCCTAATTGTTTGGCTAAAACTTTAAAACTTGAAACAGGTATTTGATTTGAATTAAGAGAGAGAAGTTCTTGCATCAGCCCTAATAGGAGTACAAAATCTGACAAAAAGAATTTCTAATAGCTTTTTTACTTTACCTCTTGGTTTGCCCATATAGAACAATGATTGGATCTTGAATGGGAGTGGGGGCAGGGCAAGAATTCTGTTCCTTTAAATCACACATGTTATTTACTGAGGATCACCCCAACTCTAATACATAAGTACTTCATTTACTATTTGCTCAGATGTGTGTGAATCTTATTCATCAACACTAATATCTGGACTTTCTCTTTAGCAGCTGGTAAAGGGGAGGGGCAGAATTACTATTAGGGCTATAAATATCTTATAGCCCTTATGATGCTGTGCTGCTTTAAGGAGGCTTTCAGTAGATATATGATCACTGTTTTAAAAAATTTAAGCCACATTTTACTATTGGCTTTTTTTTCCTGCTCCTATCTGGAACTTTACATTCCAATCACACCTATGAATTTAACCTGCCCCAAACTCTTCAAGTCTCTTCCTGAATCTTTGCTTTTGTACAGAATGCTGTTTTATATCATCTGCCTGAACTATTCATTCTTCAAGACTCAGCCAAATATTCCCAGCCTCTTCCCCAAGTCAAGATTATTTGACTATTTGATTTTTTTTTTTTTTTTTTTTTGAGACGGAGTCTCACTCTGCCACCTAGGCTGGAGTGCTGTGGTGTGATCTTGGCTATTAAATGTGATATTTAAAACTACCTATTGCATTCTCCCCAGGCAAAATTAAATAAATTAATAAATATTAAAAAAATAAAAAATTGAACACTAATTGTAAATTCTAAAGGGCTTGAAACATTCTGCTTCCTCCTTGTTCCCCTCCACTCCCACAAGAGAACGTGGGGGATAAAAGAACATCAGTGTATGAGTCAGATTCCAGTCAGGAAAGAGAAAACACACTGGCAATTTGAGCAAGGAAAACTTAATGCAAATAATTATTAGTAAGAGGTGTTTAGCTACAAAAACTTATAAAAAAAGCATCTAAGGAATATTACAGTAGTATATGTATGGAGCAGGTACTACCTCTAGGCTAAGACCAAGGCAGAGTTCCCAAGGAAGGAACTAAAAAGGTCTCCCCAGACAACACTGAGAGTCAGACCTGGTAGGAGAGAATGTGGAGAAGGCCTACTGGGTGATATAGTCTGCTGGGGTGCCATAAGCTAGAACTGGTCCACAGGAAACCACTTGTTGTGGTGTGAACAGGCTGGATTTGGCTGAGCTGGTCCACTGGAAGCCACCTCTGGGATATCCTGCATGTCCCTAGCAGCCGTGGTAGGAGAAATCAAAGAAGCACACAGGAACCTGAAGAGAAGCCCCTTCTTCCTTTCCTTGCAATGTCTCTCCTGTGCTCTCTATTTACAAGGTCTAACATTAGACCAGAGGGCAAAGGAGAACTGCTGAAAAGGCACAACTGTAAGATCACATAGACAAAGAAGGGTGGATGTGGAGCTGAAAGTTAACACATTGAGTAACTGGCTCAGAAAGTAAGACAGAATCAGAAAAGTTTTTTTTGGAGGGGAGTAAGGGTGGATGGGGAGATGAAGTGGAAAAGAAGACTTAAAAGTTAAATTCTTGTAATTGTGCAGGAGGCAAAATTCATCTCTATGGAACTGTTTTAGTCAGCAGAACAATTACAGACAGCTTGACTGAGCTGGGGTCTACCATGTGTTTATTTATTCTTATGTGTGTTTTTAAAAATTAAATACGGTACTTTTGGGTCTTTGGTAAGAAAGCTTTGCCAAGTAGATTTTATTTGAAATTGCTTTGAAGTAGTATAAAGTAAGCAGAATATTTGTTTCTTAAAAATCATAAAATTTGCAAGGAATTGTCATTGTCCTACTTATAGCTAAAGTTAACATTTATTGAACATGTGCGGTATGCTAGGAGTTATTATGTGGGCCAACTCATATTTCTTACAATAACTATGAAATAGGTATCTTTTCTTTTTTTTTTTTTAATCTATTTCCAGCTGTGTGGCCTTGGACTAGTGACTGAATCTATGTGGTATCTGGGCCCTGGTAAAATGGGTAACAAAACGCCACCTTCATGGGGTTGTTTATTGAGCACTTCATATGTGCAGGCTTCGTTTTAAGCACTTTGGCTTGTATTAACTAATTTGATTTTGTCTCACACTCTTTGAAGTAGGTAAAATTATTGATCTCATTTTACCTAAGAGTTAACTGAGGCATAAAGGAGGTAAATAACTTACTGTCATGCAGTGGGAACCCAATTCTTTTTTAATAGCTTTATTGAAATGTAATTCACATATGCCCTTCACTCATTTAAAGTGTACAATTCAATGACTTTTAGTATATTCACAGCATTATATATTCATTACCACAATCAACTTTAGAACATTTTTATTTTTATTATCCTAAAAAATCCCTGCACTAGTAGTCATCACTCCCTAATTCCCCCATTTTTTCCTCATCCCTCAGGATGGCAGTCTGTAATCTGCTTGCTGTCTCTATATGGATTTGCCTATTCTGGACATTTCCTTCAAATATAATCATACAATAAGTGGTCCTTTGTGAGTGGCTTTTTTCACTTAGTATAATGTCTTCAGGGTTTGTCCATGTTGTAGCATGTGCCATGTAGCAGGGCCTCATTTTCTCTTAGAGCTAATATTCCATTGTATGGATACCTTACATTTACTTTCCTGTTCTTTTGTTGATGAATTCCTGGCTCTTTTCCATTTTTTGGCTCTAATGCTGCTATAACCATTCGTGTATCAGTTTTTGTGTGGACAAATATTTTCATTTCTCTTGAGTAGATACCGAGGAGTAGAATTGCTAGATAAGGTGATTACTCCATGTTTCACTGTTGGGGGGAATGGACAGATTGTTTTCCAAAGGGGCTGCACTATTCTACATTTCCACCAGCAGTGTATGAAGGTTCCAATTTCTCCCTGTCCTCACCAACTGTTGTTACTGTCTTATCTTTTTGATTTAGCCATCCTAGTAGGTGTAAAGTGGTATTTCATTGTGGTTTTGGTTTGCATTTCACTGATGGTATTCTTAAAATACTTATTTTACAAGCTAGGAAACTGAGATTAGAGAGGTTAATTTGTCTGGATTACGCAGGTAGTGAAGGGTAGAGTTGGAGTTCAGATTTTGTTTGATTCTAGAACCTATATCCAGTTACCAGCACTTTCATTTTGTTTTCTTTCTTTGTTTTTTTTTTTTTTTTGGCACAATATTTTATCATCTTTGTGCTGAACTTGGGAGTAAATAACAGTTGTATTTCAGATTTACAAGGAAACGAACTGTGAATTAGTAGTATATTGAAATAAACTTTTTTTAGACTTCTGGTTGAAACTTAGAAAGGAATTAGTAAGTCTTAGATGTGCTTCTATCATCATCTTCTGAAAGACGTGGGACTGAGGATGGTGTGTGTTATCTCTTGGTTATAATAAACCACTCCCAAATCTCTCAACTCATGTCTAGAGTCTTCGTCGTGGTCTTCATAGTGCTAGAGTCTTCATAGTGCTTGACTGGTGAGTGACTGATACCCTCTAGCAAAAATCTATCTTGCTTTTAAGGGTCTATAAGTTTGAGTTCCTA
The DNA here is from genome assembly GCF_001698545.2 of Rhinopithecus bieti. Lineage (NCBI taxonomy): Eukaryota > Metazoa > Chordata > Mammalia > Primates > Cercopithecidae > Rhinopithecus > Rhinopithecus bieti. The sequence goes on along the minus strand of NW_016808463.1, from coordinate 410,297 downwards.
TACCCACTCTCTACTTTTGCTAAGCCTGTTTTAGTCACTATTATAGATTAATGCCATTCTTTACAGTTAATGAAAAATCAATATTGTTCACAATTTCTTTTTCAGACCTATTTTGACAAAGAAGTACTATCAGATGTCTTATTGTTACTACTTAATGTACCTGCACATTTTTATTAAATGTTTTTTAAAATAAAGATTCTCAGTTATTTTATACCTATAAAAGATGTCTTACAATCACCCAGTATTTATTTAAATGTATTTTTTCTGTGATTTATTTTTTGTTGGTATATAATTCATGTAACATAAGCCTTTTATTTTTAAACACCTACTTTCTCCTCTAAAAGCAAAGCTTACTAGCACTTTCACAGGTCCTCCCTCAGGCTATAGGGCCAGGATTTGGTAGCTGGTGCTGAGAGAAAACTCTTGATTGCATCCTTGCCCTGGGACTGTGCCAGTGGCAGCTGTCACTCAATGGGACAATTTCTCCTGCTGCTTTAACCTTAGGCAAACAGACAAACAAACTTAAGAGCCTAAACCTGGACATAACAGTTCAAGTAACCTAGGATTGCTTTCTGTTTCATTGTTTCCTCTTACATGTCCCTGTTACATTGTTGCTTTTACTCAACTTGTGGTTCATGGTGATTTCCAAATTATATTCATTTACATGAGTTTTATTTTTCTCTTCTGAAGATGACAGCAATACTATTTCCCTTTATTTTGCAATTTCAGGCACTGTGCTAAGTGTTTTATAGATATTACAACCTAAGCAGGAAAGTAGTCATTTCTTAAATTTTACAAACGAGTAAAGTAAGGCTTAAAAAAATTGTGTAATGGCTGATAGCTGGCATGGCTATGCTGAAGTCCTGGCCCTTTAAATTTTATGGTGTTTGTCATTAGTCTAAAAAACTTGGCCATGGTTGTTAATGAATTCCTTCTTCTTGGGAAGAAAAATATTCTTGGAGAGCTGGACCTATATAAACTTAGATATTATTTAATTTTTAAAATTTGTAATTTTCTTGAAATAGTAATATATTCAAATGGTTCCGACAGTAGAAAATTGCATATAATGAATGCTACCTTCTTGCCTTTGATTCCAGCTGTCCAGTTCTCACTCTCCAAAACAGAAGATGATTTAGTGGTTACTAATTTCTTCTGTATTTGTCCACATACTTTTCTTTGCATATACAAAAAACTACAAGTATATTTTCTTTTCTCCTCACTCTCTTTGAAAAAAAAATTGATAGCACTCCAGTCATAGTATCTGTATCTTATATTTTCACTTGGGGGAATCTTTTTATATCAATACAGTGAGAGCTTCCTCATTTGTTTTTACTGTGACATTTAATTGTCAAAGACATTTCATATCTACTCTTAGATATATGCTCAAGAAAATTGAATACTTATAACCTCACAAAAACTTTTACAGGAGTGTTCATAGCATCATTATTCGTTAGAGCCAAAATGTGGAAACAACCTAAATATCCATCAATTGATAATGGATAAACAAAATATGGTATATCCATACAATGCAATATTATTTGGCAATAAAAAGAAATGAGTTATTGATACAAGTAACAACATGGATGAACCCTGAAAACATGCTAAGTGAAAGAAGCTGGTCACAAAGGACCACATATTATGTGTTTCCTACTTGAAATGGCCAGTATAGAACCAGAGTAGAGTAGTGGTTGCCAAGGGCTGGAGGTGGGGTTGGGGGAATAAGGAGTGACTATCAATGGGTATGGGATTTTTGTTTGGGTTGATGAGAATGTTCTAAAATTAGATAGTGATGTTGGTTACACAGTTCTAGAAATGAATTGCTAAAATCCAATAAGTTGTAAACTTTAAAAGGGTACCTTTTATAGTATGCAAATTATATGTCAATAAAGCTGTTATTTAAAAATTTTATAAAGCTTAACTTTTACTTTCCATCCTTTCAATTGTTACCCTGATTCATATAAGTCAGCCTCTATTGACCAGATAGTTATAATCTAGAGATTTATAATCTGTCGCAAAGCACTCTACATGATTTGAATTACTTTATTAGCAAGCAATGTCTAATGATTCTTTAACATCTGTGACTTCTCCTGAGCTGTTTATTTACAGAGCTCACCTTGGCTACCCTCTGACCCTGTCTGCACTACTTTATTTCTGCGAGGAGCCATTTCTCAGATTAATTTAGGATAATATCATCTCTGGGTATTGTTTCAGCTTAGAGCTGTCAGGCCATTTCCTATTGCACAAGTTACAATTATTAATGAATTCCCAGGCTCCAGCTGAACCAACTTTGTTCTCCTATCAACGTACTGTCTGTTACAGAAATGAATTGTCCTCAGTCCAAGTCTGCCATCTGCCCCAAATTGCTTCTGCGTAGGGCCTGGAGCTGGGCAAATACAGTATTTTTTTTTTTTTTATCTTTCTTCTCATTGGTGAATACTTTTTTAGTGATAATAGCTTTTTCCAAACACAGTTGCCTCTGGATCTTGTATATTGATTCATATTTTCTGCCTTAATGGGGAATGAATGGTAAATATGAGGAAAAGTTGTGATATAACTCTTCTAGAGTTCCATCTAACAACTCTTTTCTCTTTGTGTAATCCTATTACCTCAATTATGTGCAGAGAAGATTTTGGCAGTAATTCAATTTGTATTCATTTTTTGGAAGGAGTGATATCTTACAATGAAATATACGAATGCCAAAAATATATTTCTGACAAATATATTTATCTCACTTATTTATGCTTCTCTTGTCTTTATTTTTCAGCTCTCCTACAAGCTTGCGTGGCCTGTAACCAGTGTGTATGGTTCAATATTTACAGCCTGGAGGATTCTTGAAGTAATGAGAGACTCGTCTGCTGCAAGTGACTGGTTGGCCTCAGTAGAGTCATTGCTTCCTATTACTACTGTGATCCCTGTGCCTGCTTTTCTTCTGCTGGCTCACCTCCTTGTTGAAGACAAAGGACAGAATCTTCACCAAATACTGAAGGTCACTACAGAATTAGCCCAAGCAGATTCCTCCCAGGTAAAGCAAGAGTCCTCCCAGGTAAAGCAAGAGAATGATGGAACAATAATGAGAAAAAAGCTTAATCATTGGAATTGTAGATGATTCCTGCTTTGTGGATTATTTGCAGCAGAGTTTTAAATTATGGGTTGATGATTCTTTTTTTTTTTTTCTTGCTATCTTTATCCTTCCATTTTTTTCTTCTTTTTCCTTACTCTGAGTTGATGTATACTTAATGATGCAAACATGTTTTAAATGGAAGCATACTTTGCAAGGAAATCTGCACATGGTGCTATTCTGGTTCTTCCAATTTTTTGGTGGATTTGCTATTTTGTAATGCTTTTGCCAACTCTTGGAACCTATTCCAAGATACATATCCATTAGTTCTAATGTTGATCATTTAAAGTGGACATAGATTAATCAGTTCAGGATAAGGGAGCCTATACAATAGACATTAATATCTTTTTAACTTCTTGCAGTTTGATACTATCTTTCCTGAGTCATTTAATAAGCTAAAAAATATTGACTCTTTACTATGTATGGTACAGATCTCCATGCTAGGATATGAGGGTAAACACTTTTTCTTCCTATCTGCACAGAACTTAGGATGTAATGAGAAAGCAGTCAGGCGTTAATAAGACTTCTTTCCCCAGCCTTTTACACTAACCACATATTTAGCATAATAACCTGTGACTTTCTTTTTCTCCAATTGATAGAATCTCTAGAATGCATTTCCTATAAAGGAAAGATTTTCTAACCAAGTAGTTTTGACATTTTTGTTATCCTCTGTTTATTAGTGCTTGGGTTTCTTTTCAAGAATGATGAAGAAACCTTCCGTCTCCCAATGGAAAAGTGATGTGTTCCTAGAGGAAAAAATTTGCTGGTAGAAAAGGGGCAAATGTGTTTATTTGAGATATGAGGTTAAGTGAGTGCAGTGGCTTATGCCTGTAAGCCCAGCACTTTGGAAGGCTGAGGTGGGCGGATCACTTGAGATCAAGAGTTTGAGACCATGGCCAACATGGCAAAACCTTGTTTCTACTAAAATACAAAAGTTAGTCGGGTGCAGTGAAGTGCACCTGTAATCCCAGCTACTCAGGAGGCTTAGGCAGGAGAATTGCTTGAACTCAGGAGGTGGAGGTTGCAGTGAGCCGAGATCGTGCCACTGCACTTCAGCCTGGGACTCTGTCTCAAAAGAAAAAAAAAAAAAGAACAGATATGAAGTTAATGTATTTGGAATTCCTTTTAACCTCAAATTGTCATACTCATTCCTTTTTGTTGTGTAAACAACTGCTGATATCTCACAAAAAGTTTTCACTCTAACCTCATCTGTTCTGATTCTGCAAGTGGATTTGTAATGTACTCAAAATACTTTTGTTTCATGGTGTATGCATAATGTGAATCAGTTTAACTTGCTTTCTGCTTTATCTGTCCTTGTATTTTCTATAGTGATCCTACTTCTAACCAATGTTTTCTTTCAGTGTTGACACTTGGTAGGATAATCGCTAGAATAGTTAATGCAGATAATGCCTGGAGATTATCTAAAGAAGGATTCCCTTGAAGTTATACAGTGGGTTACCTTGTTCTGTCTACACCACTGAAATAAAACATATATTGCATCAATCTATACACACACACAGGAAATTTGATCAAGCATGATCAAATTCTATAAGTAACAGAAAATCATCTTAAACTGCCATAAACTGTTTTTTCCCCTTTATTTTTAGTTCACAATTAACAATTGTACATACTTATGGAATACAGAGTGATATTTTGATATATGTATAAAATCTGCAATGATCAAATCAGGGTAATTAATAGTATATCCATCACCTTAAACGTTTATCATTTTTGTGTGTACATGTTGGAAACATTCAAAATCCTTTCTTCTAGTTTTTGTTACCTCTAATATTTAGGACATTCATGGTCTGGACAGTATTTTCAAGCTACAGTTTCTTTCCTCTGAATTTGCTGGAAGCCCAAAGCCTTATAAGCTTATATTCAAAATTCAAAAGGAAGAGAGAAGTAAAGAATGCTCAGATTGGCCTTGCTTAGGTCATGTGTTTACATTGGACCAACCATCATGATGGGATAATGGGGCACTTTACTTGGCCATCCTGGGTAGAATAGAAGTAGGTGAAGTATCAGGTCCTAAAATTGTTTCTGCCATCAGGTTCACATGGAATGGGGTGAAATGGTCCCCCAAAGGAAGGATAGTGTACTGGTCATAGAAGTGGGAATGTGCTGAATAGGCAAAAAATGTAAAGCAGAACTTCTCAGTTTGTCTTTTGGGGGACACTGAAATGTGGTATATGTGGCAGGTGTGCTGAGATATTATCCTCTCTCAGCATTCTGGCAGCCAGTTAGTTGTCTTAGCTCAGGCTGCCTGAATTCTCTGGCAGCCTCTGGCCAACTGGTGTGTAGAAGCCTTATAGGATGCTTCATAGTATCTGATAAATATTTGTAGAGGGAATACCTGACAAAATATTATATTGTTTTGGAAATTAAGGCTATTTGTTTGTGGTTTTAAGACCTGAAAAAAATGTGTTTTCCTCCTATGTTTCTATCCATGAGGTTTAAGGGTTTTTGGTAAGATTAAATGCTTAGGTATCTGAACTGAACATCAACCACAAAGATGAGTAATTTTTAGATAGATTGAGTTGGTCTAAAATAAAAGTGTAAATAGTTTAGTATCTCACCTTCAATGGAATAACTCTAAATACTATGTGTAAGGTGTATCAATTTCTTTTTGACTGATGTATAAAATAGAATATGCCAAAGAGCAAAAGCTCATAAATTTGATTTTAGAGAACCACAGGTTCCTCCCTTAAAACCTATCCCCAATGATGGTCTTAACAAATTGAGTTTTGCAAAACTCAGTGCCTCTTTCAAATTCTTGTTGCTTGCTTGCTTTTCTCTTGTTTGGAAGTGGGAATAGGGTCATGCTTATTTATTTTGCTTTGCTTTTACTTGCATCTTACAACACTGAGGTATTTTATTTTCTTTTTACATTTTGGTTGTTAAGTCTAGTTAAAGGTCTTGCATAATGGGAAAAGTTGCAATCTTCGATTATTTTATTCTTTGTGACATTTTCAGAGCTTCAGTATTTTTCCATGTGTAAAAGTGTACACATTTGATCCATTTGAAATCACTTATGTGACTAGGTTCATGGGCCATGACTTGCTGGTCTTTGAAAAGTCATATATTATCAAATAGTAAAAGTTGAGTTATAGGGCAGAATCCTGTGATAGTTCTACTCAGGGTCATAAGCCATATTTTAACATGGAAAATGAATAGGAAATGTGTGAAATTTAATGATCTGTAAGTTACTGCTGTGAGAAAAAGAGAAAATATATTCTATAAAAGAACTTGCACGAAGAGTCTTTGGACACTTTGTACTTTGTTCTGTTGTTACTGAATTCTATGAATTGCTACCCCCTGAAGTCAGTTGGCTTCCTATGTTCTTCACACCAGCAAAAAGAAGCCAGAATGTACAGTACTTTTAATAAATAGCTTGATAGATAAGAAGTAGTGTACTACTATTCCCTGGTAGCCATAGCATCGATTATGCCTGGAGAAAAATTGGGATGAGCCTGCCAGCATGGAGCAATTAGGTGAAGAGAAACACAACCAAAATACAAGGTCAAGTTGCATGTACCCCATTCTGTGGCAATGTATTTATTTCTTCTTTGTAAACCTTACATATATATCTGTAGGATAAAAAGCTTTCAACTGGCATTTGATCCCTTTTGTGTTTTCCTGGTTGTGTACAAAAAGCCTAGAGTTTATACACAGGAAAGTAATTCTGTGTTAATTTCTTGGGACTCCTGGGTGTTAAGGTTGGGGCGTTACTTCTGATTGGTCTAAAGATTAGAAATTACTGACAGTTCTCATTGAAGGAATTGTAACTTTTCAGTTAACCCCCTGCGAATGTGATACTTACTGATGTACTGAAACAAAATCCGTTTGTCTGGTTGTGTCACTGAACAGGAAGCATCAGAAAGGATGGGGTGGAGTTTGAGGAGAAGGGGTCCAAAACTGCATTCAGAACAGTGGAGTCTATCTGCTTCCAACTGATATCAGGGACTAGTAGGTTTGTTTCTGGTTAAAACTCTCCAAGGGATGAGCTTCTGGTGTTGTTGAAGGACTATGAGAGGGGAATCAGAGCAGACTTTGTGGTAACTTTGAATTTCATAATAGGTAGGAGGAATTTTGCTCAAGGGAAAATACATTGAGGTCCATCATTGCTAGAACAAAAGTTTTCTTATTTATTTAGTGGAGAGGGAAGGGCGAAGTGGGGATTGGTCCTCTACATACTTGTACCATGGCCAGACAACCTGAAGTGGAGCAGCAAGTTTACATGCCTCATCATTCTTCAACCCTTCCACAGTCAGCCCTTCAAATCAAAGGACAATCTTATTTATAGGAAACATTTATTTATATCTCTTGAATTAAAACATGCCAGCTCCCTGCAACCAACATGGCCTTGATTCATAAATATAAATGAATAGTTAAGGCTCACCAGACTTAAGAGAAAATGTAACAATGTGACTAACCAGAGCTTCTGTCTCTAGAAGTAAGAGAACTTAGGGAGCAGGAGGTAATGTAAAAACGATTTATGTCCTAAGAGATGTTGGAAAGATACTGTATATGTGTTTTGAATTGTATATAAAATGCTACTAAGAGAAAGAAGAAATTTGAAAGCAAGAGATTTCAGAAATTAAAAATGTGATTGCCGTAGTGTGTATATGGAGATTAGATTAGATTAGATTTGTATTATTATGGAGATTGTAAAATACTTGTCTAAATATTTCATAATATAGAGCAAAAGATGAAATTGAAAAGTAAAGACAATGAGGGTTAACTTGGTGTTCTAACAACTTTCTAATAGGAATTCTAGGGTGAAAGAAACAGAGAAAATGAAGGATGGAAACTTAAAACACACCAGAAAACTCTTTCCCTGAGTTGAAAAAGGACAGAAGGCTACAGATTGTTAGGACCCTCTGAAAGCTAAGCAGCACAAGTAGTGATTTATTAATACCTAAATATGTCTCCAGAGCCTCAAGGATAAAGAGAAAATCATAAGGGATTTCAGAGAAGAATAGGAAAAGAAAAACTTACTTAAAATTATATTGACCTTAGATTTCTCATTAATAGCACACTGGGCATTGGAATACATTGGAGGATTATCTTCCAGTTTCATGAAAAAAACTAATTTTGAACCTGGCATATTTCTTTCCATTAGTCTATCTTCTGTGAGTAATGGCAATAAAGCCCTTTTTAGATTTATAAGAATTTGATAATGTTTCAATATTTCAATAATATTTTTTGCTTACTCTCAAGAATATATTCATACAAAATTGAAAAGGAATCTAAGCAAGCAGAGAAGAAATATTGAATGATAGCAAAATATCCAGAAACTTTTATTAGTAATGTTAAATAATTTTTTATATAAAACATAAAACAGGATAACTCCCTGGACCTAAAATCCTAGCTAATTAAAACATGGGAAGTGCCCACTTTTTGATGGGGTTGTTTTTTTCTTGTAAATTTGTTTGAGTTCTTTGTAGGTTCTGGATATTAGCCCTTTGTCAGATGAGTAGATTGCAAAAATTTTCTCCCATTCTGTAGGTTGCCTGTTCACTCTGATGGTAGTTTCTTTTGCTGTGCAGAAGCTCTTTAGTTTAATTAGATCCCATTTGTCAATTTTGGCTTTTGTTGCAGTTGCTTTTGGTGTTTTAGACATGAAGTCCTTGCCCATGCCTATGTCCTGAATGGTA
>NW_016808463.1:362855-400700 GCF_001698545.2 Rhinopithecus bieti | reverse complement strand
GGCCGGGCGCGGTGGCTCAAGCCTGTAATCCCAGCACTTTGGGAGGCCGAGGCGGGTGGATCACGAGGTCAGGAGATCGAGACCCTCCTGGCTAACACGGTGAAACCCCGTCTCTACTAAAAATACAAAAAACTAGCCGGGCGAGGTGGCGGGCGCCTGTAGTCCCAGCTACTCGGAGGCTGAGGCGGGAGAATGGCGGGAACCCGGGAGGCGGAGCTTGCAGTGAGCGGAGATCGCGCCACTGCACTCCAGCCTGGGCGACACAGCGAAACTCCGTCTCAAAAAAAAAAAAAAAAAAATTCACTTGTGTATGGTTTTCAAGAGATAGACCTGAAATTGAAAATTAAATGATGAAAATGAAAAGCTAGATAAATGATTAAGAAGACACAGCATGTTTTGGGCCGGGCGCGGTGACTCACACCTGTAATCCCAGCACTTTGGGAGGCCAAGGCAGGTGGATCACGAGGTTAGGAGATCGAGACCATCCTGGCTAACACGGTGAAACCCTGTCTCTACTAAAAATACAAGAAATTAGCCGGGCGTGGTGGCAGGTGCCTGTAGTCTCAGCTACTCGGGAGGCTGAGGCAGGAGAATGACGTGAACCTGCGAGGTGGAGCTTGCAGTGAGCCGAGATAGCACCACTGCACTGCAGCCTGGGTGACAGAGCGAGACTCCATCTCAAAAAAAAAAAAAAAAAAAGACACAGCATTTCTTAATATGTTCATCCAAGATAGATAATATAGAATACAAGGTGAAAAGCCTTACATGGGACAAAGAGAAGATTTTATAATGATTAAGTCAGATTTGCAAGCAATTCCGTTGAAATTAGTAATGAAAAAATTCTGTCTGACATCAGTTTTACTATTCATCTGAAGGTTCTGGCCATTATCAATTCAAGAAAAGAAATAAAATTATGTGTGTAATTAGGGCTGGTCTCGAAACCCTGATCTCAAGTGATCCACCCGCCTTGGCCTCCCAAAGTGCTGGGATTGCAGGCGTGAGCCACTACGCCTGCCCTGCAATATACATTTTAGTTGGAATTTAGGATACAAATACAGTTATTGAGGCACTCATAATGCATAGGGAAGACAGGATATACCCTGTAAAAAGCCATAATAAGGGCCATTTTTTAATTTTATGCTTGAGGTTTACATGATCCTCCTTGAGTACCATTTTTGAGCAAACAGTGGAATAAAATACATATCTGGAGGTCCTGTGTTAGTTCTTTACTTTGTGAACCATAATTTCATCAGCAGTAGTTTTCTGTTGTATTTCAGAGTTAATTTTCTTGTTGGAGAGTCAAGGAAAGGCAGTCACACACAGTCACATTTATGCTGAATGTGATAGCTGTGATTGAAATGATGGGTTATGATTTGGTGGATTTGGTGGGAAAAGTCAACCCCAGAATGCCTGAAGTTGGACAGCTGTGTTAACTCCTTTGCCAAAAGTCTCAAGTGCAGTCCCTTTGTCTGTTGAGCACACAGTGCTTCTACCTGATCAATGACGATTTTGAGCTTTTCACGATAGATGTTATAATAGACTCTTAGGCAAGTTTTCAGGACAGCTAATGTAATGAAGTTGGGCACTCGGATGTAAATGTATTTCAAATGGGTAGACATGGTTACAACCTAAGTGGAGCCAGGCAGGTATTTAAGAAGTGATTTGGGATGATTTCTACCTGGCAGGCTTGTGTTGTATTGATTGGACTTTTGGAAGCTGTGTCCTGTCATTCTTGCTTGTTACCATTTTTTTGTGAGAATGGATTACTTCTACATTAAAACAATTTGTGTATTTTTCCTTTTGTCTCTAAAGAAAACAAGCATGTAAAAATATATATATAACTTGAATTTTTTTTTTATTAGAGAATCAAGTAGCACTAAAGCTGAATAAGATGAGTAAGGACAAAATGTCTTTACACTTCCTTTTGAAGTGTCCTGTAGTTATCCTGAATGTAAGCTATCTTCAAAGGGAATTTTTAGTAGATACAATTAGATTTAGAATTCATGAAAGGAATTTCTCAAGGGAAATCATGTCTTACTTGTTTTTACCTCCTAGTAACCTTGGACAGTTCTTGGGCTTTGATATGTGTGTTGTTGACTTAATTAACACAAAATATATTAGATGTAGCTACTTCTGTCCTAGAACAAATAAACTATTTTCCAATATTGTCATATATTATTCAGACTAATAGATGAAGCACTGTAGAGTCCAGGGACAGGGTTTAGGTTAGGTTGGATTGCAGTAAAATTTCATTAAATGAAATCCTATTAATTTAGAGCTCAGGGTAATTTGATACAGGCTGAGTTAAAACATAAGCAGGTGTTGAAGCTACTGTTTTTAGGCAGTTTGAATTTGCTCACTTGCTTTGGTACAATGAATGTGGTGATTTAAAATGGTCGAATTATCTATTCATTAACAGATCATCAGGGACTGGTACTTGGTAACACTTGGCTAATTAGTTTGTTACAGTGTATATGTGGAAGTAATAGAATTTTATTTCTTTAACATTTTTCTCTAATTCCATATTGCCTCCTTTCATTATTTCCGGTAGTATGAATTATTATTAATAATAATTATACTGGTGACATTTTGCTTTATTTAGTGTCAAATTGTATTCAGTTTTTAATGGTAAAGGTGCAGCTTGATCTGCTTTAAGTGGACTTATGGAATTATCCTTCAGCTTGAAATACTATAGATGCCTTGTTTTTAGGAAATGAGAGGACAGGTGAAAAGAAGAGAGAAGATTGCTGGAGAAAGTTGCTAGAGGGTTATGAGTGCCACAAGTGGTAGCTCATTATCTCAAGCCTAGTGACTGAGACTTCAGCCTACCTTCTACCTGCCCCCGTGCCTCTCTCTCTCCAATTCAGCTTAATGTGTATCCCTTGTAGTTGGGGTGGACAAATGGATACAGTGAATTGGTGACTACCTGAAAAATTGAAAAGGGAGTGATGGTCTGCCTAGTTGTTTTGATAGTGGAAGTGAAGGAGAGAGTACTGCAGTATAGGGATTGGCTTATATGGCTAGAATTTGTTGAAGTAAAAGATGTGTTAGTGTTCCCTTTGACAGAACATAGGGAACATGAGCAAGAGAACTCTAGGGGAATTGTTTCAGATCTCTTACGATAGGGCTGCTTAGAGGAGTGTACAGGACTCTATTGAAAGAAGCAGGATCCTAAGGATTGTGGAACAGAGGAGAGCATCTCACGTACATCAAGAGTCTAAAGAGAACTTAATCTTGCAGGTTGGGCTCCTTGCTCTGGAGCAGTAGGTTAATCCCCTTGGGACCTGTTCGATGTGAAGAAACTCAACTCAGAGTTGAAGGAGTGCTGACATTGCTCCCTAGGGTGAGCAGATTCAGAGATGGAAGTGGTGTGGGGAAGCCAAGCCTATCAGCATCAATTAAAGGTTGTAAGGTTAAGGGGACCCCTGAGAATGCTGTCAGTTACCATTGTGGCCCTTTGCCACAGAGATTCTGGATTTAACCTTCCTAATCTCATCAGTGTGGGAGTAAGAAATGTGGAGATAATCTCACGTTTAGGCTTCAGTGGGCACTGATTGATAATGCCGAACCATTTACTATAGTAGAGATTGCCAGAAGATGGGTTCGATTCACATCTTTTCCTTTGGTTTCCACTTTAAATTTTTGTGTGTGTGTGTTCCTGAGGTTTACAAGTAGAAGTCTCAAAATTAACTTTAGCTTAAGCTTTCCTTGGTGATGTCATATGTCTTTAAAATTAATGATAAATTGATGAAATATCATGAAGCAAAAAAAAAAAAAAAAAGTATTTGCGATAATCAGGTATGCCCATTCTCTTCCTTTTCATGTTTTTCCCCTTTGAGACAGTAGTGGAATTTCACTAGCTTGATAGAGAATTTTTGGTGCCTGTTTTAAAGTACTCAGTGAACATTTGATGAGTTCTTAGTTACTTTTTGAAGCCAGGGAGGTTTCAGGCAATGGTCTCCAAAATTGCTAAAGAAAGTCCTGGGATCATTTTAAAACAGCAGAAAATGAAGAATCATGCATGCATATACTATGTTGTCTTAAATCAAACCCTGGCTGAAGCTATAGTGACACATGCTGTTCATGAAAGACTTAACACAGTCCTTCTAATCGGATGAATTGTCTTGTTGTGCAAAAACTGTTATTACACTGTGTGTGAAACCAACCATGCTGCAGGGGGAAAAATTAAATCACCTGACTGAGAGGTCACTGGTGAATAGTAACACAAGATCTATTACCGTTATTAGAGACTCTGGAGGACATTCACCCTTTTATGGTCTTTCAACTGCTGGAATGAAATATTTTAGTGGTAAATGACACCCTTCTGGGAAATCCTTCTGAAGATTCATTCTTTGCTGCTTGCACGTTGGAAAAAAAAATTGTGTGGGGGGGGTGTCACAGGGAAAAATCACATTATTCCTTTCAGATTACTTAAAAAATTTTTACCTAATTTGATTTGGTTTGATAACAATTGCCTTTAAATGTTTCCCATTACATCCTTCTTAATCCTTGTCTATTAGGACCACACTTTGTCTTTTGTAACATGCACATTCTATAATAGTTTCCATAGGGAAATTCACGATAGCATGAAAGCCCAGACACGAGGGTGGATGTGGTTTATGTCGAAATCAAGATTAAGCACTTTAAGATACGTGAAGTGAAAAGTCTATCTGCTTATTTTGTTTATTTTCTTTTAAGGGCCTTTGAATGTATATAAGGAGGATTATGTGAATATATATTTTTAGTTCTGCATGGCAACCATACTGAACAGTAAATATTTTAAGAAATATTTTCAGAAGTTAATGAATAGCTATTGATCTGAGGTGAAGCTTTATAACACAGTTATTCAAGTGGCAAGCAGAGTTCCTTTCCAATGGATTGTATTTGTTGTAAACTGTCAATTCATTTGTTATAATTTATTACCACTCTGGAATTTTCTGCCTTTTTGCTATCATGCTATATGGTTGGGATTTGTTTTTGTGGGGACAAGAAAGAAACAAAGTGTTCAGCAATAATATTGCAAATGATTTGGATAATTTTTTTTTGTTAATTTTGAGGTCAGATACCTGACTTTCTCTTCCTTCCAGTATTTGATTTCAGCATCTTTCCCCCCTGTTTCTTCTAAAGCTTTCTTATTTTATTGCCCAAAAGATATGGAACAGTTAGAGTGATGTGCATAAGCATATAAATTCTGTTAGATTTCTCAGTGTCTGCTTTTGTTACAGGTATTTTGATGGGTTCATTAAAACATATCTGTTGAAATGGCGGTTGGGAAGATGAAGGAATAGGGGAAAGGGGATACATTGTCAGAAAGAATAATACATAGATATTTGAGCTTCACCTGGAAATAAAAATAATTTTGTAAAATAGGAGATAGAAACCCTTTGTCAGGTTGCTAATGAGAGGCTTGACCTAGCTGCTGCTGCAGCAGCATCTTTGGGGATGATGAGAGATGCAAAATGCACTGTTGCTAGGCAACTCTCTTGGCTGCCTTTGGAGCAGGTTCATATGTGCTAAGAGCTAATGAATCCTCATGTCTGCTCTTTGAAACTGTTCAAAAGCCAATGAAGACATACCCAGACATTTAGCATTTACAAGTACCTACCTGGACCATTCTTGCCATGTCATTTACTCATTAAAAATTAAGTTGACCATTTAGTGAGTACCAAATACTGCTTTATTTTTCAAGGTGATCCAAGATTTGAGCCCTAGTAAATATGTTTTCAGAAAGAAGCCCAATGTCGATGACTTACTGCTGATGGGTACTATTTAAATTATTCTATATGAAGCATTATTTTAAATTTGAATGCTTCCTGCCTCCTCAAATGTCAAGTTTTTGGAGCCTGCCTCTGTCAGCCTCTTAGACATTTTAAAATTATACCTGCATGCTTTGTTCAGCCCAAGGTTGTTATTTCTGAAGATGCTAGGAATCTGGAACCCAGAACTAATTTTGTAGGAGATTTGTCTAAAATTCTCCCTTTCCCCCTCAAAAATTCTAGGCATTAACCATAAGACAAGCTACAGAACACAAATTAAAACTTGATAGGGAGCATTCATACATCAAATAATGAATCTAAGTACTTGTAAGATCCCACCCAACCTTTAATAATACCTTTCCCTCAGGGGCATTGTGAAGACTGAAAGATCCTGTACATGAAAAAACATTGTAAAGTACCATGTAAATGCTAGTTTTTTACATTGAATTCCATCTATTAATGATCATTTCTAGATTGAGCAAGCATTTTCTGTCACTAGATTGTTAGCTATTAGGTTTATTAATATTTTGGTAATATGTGGGATAATTATAGTGGAATTTATTTGTAGCAGGATTTAGCTTATACCTGTTAATATTTTGGTTGCACTAACCTGTGATTTCTCTTAGTGTCATAGCACCCAGTATAATACCATGCGATAAGAGGCATTCAAGAAAGATTTATTGTTTAAAGAAAGTTGTGTAAACAGTCTGCATAGATTAAATTGAATTGGTTTATTTCTTGTAATATTTCAAAATATATTAGAGATTCTGTTATAATTCTACAAATACCTGTTTTCCGAACCCACCTCATTGAATTCATCGTGTGGATTAAATGAGATAATCCAGAGTATAGTACTGGTTTATAGTCAGTGTTTGATGAAAGCTATGTATTATTAAAATTATAGTTGATTTTTATAGCTTTTTAAATTCATTTCACAATTATTTGTCTGCTACCTTATATTCCAGGAGCAGTGCTAGACTGTTTAGCTAGATGACATGTTCCTTGTCCCTCTGGGGCTATCATCATATTTTATTCCCCAAGTACATCAAAAAAGAGACATTAATTATTATCTGTGTGTGTGTGCGTGACTGTTTTAAACAACATTTAGAGGCAAAAAGGAGATAGAGAACAGTGCTGTTTAATAGAAGTAAAATGCTACATACATAGGTTTAAGTTTTCTGGCAGCCACATTAAAAAGTGAAAACAAATAGGTGAAATTAATTTCAATATGTTTTGTTTAACCCAGTGTATTTGAAGTATTATTTCACTATGTAATCAGCATAAGAATTATTACTGAAGCATGTTATATATATATTTGTGCTAAGCCTCCCAACCTGGTATTATTTTGCACCCACTGCACATCTTGATTCAGACTAGCTACATTTCAAATGCTCAGTGGCCATATAAGGCTAGTGGCTACTGTGTTGAACGGTAAAGGTAGTAAAAATTCCCAGTGCTCACTTTTTCAATATAAATGTAAATATGTATCTAGAAGTACTCCTAGGCTGGGTGTGGTGGTTCACACCTGTAATCCTAGCACTTTGGGAGGTGAAGGTGGGCGGATCACTCGAGGCCAGGAGTTTGAGACCAGCCTGGCCGACACAGTGAAACCCTGTCTCTAATAAAAATAGAAAAAATGAGCTAGGCATGGAGATGCACACCTGTAATTCCAGCTACTTGTGAGGCTGAGGCATGAGAATCGCTTGAACCCGGGAGACCGAGGTTGCAGTGAGCTGAGATGGCGCCACTGCACTCTAGGGTGACAGAGTGAGACTCTGTCTGAAAAAAAAAGGAAGACTCCTTATTGGTTTACTTAGCTAGAAATAGCCTCACAGATTCTGCAGTGGAGCGGAAACCTAAAATGGTCAAGAACAAGAGTTTTTCAAATGGGGTTTTCATGTCAGTACTAAAAGCGTAATGGAATGTCTGGCAGGTATTTTTTGGTGGCAGAAGTAGCCAGCCTCAATACCTACACTTTGTTAACCTTGTCTTCCTTTTTCAGTTATTGGTAAGTTCAGTTCAGCTCACATTTACTGACTTCTTGTTACATTTATACTCCTGGGTAAATACAAGAAGAATAGAGGCAGGTTTGCCACCTGTAAGGCATTCACAGGCTAGTGTGTGAGAATGAGTAACTATGACCCTAAGTATACTGGAATAAAGGTGTGCACAAAGTTAGAGTGGCAAACAGTACTTCGAGTATTTTTTGCCTAGAAAGGGGGCAGGTAATTACCTTATTATCCTTAAACATTATATTTTATGGGTGTGAATATTTTCTGTGTGTCAATAGTTGAACTATTAGGTTGAAAAAAGGAGGAACATACACAAGGTTCAGTGAGCAGGAGGAGGGAATAGATGTGCCTTGAAAAATAAGCTGATCGGGGAGGCAGGGGAGAAGCATGATTAGACTTTGTCTCCTGGCATCGACTGTCATCTTTGGGCAGGAAATCTATCCTCTGTCTCATTCTTCTACTGAGCCTTTGCTAGGTGCTATGGCCGGCTTAGCTACTTCCTACGTTGCTACCTAGTAGTTCTATGTCCTTTGGCCATTTAACATCCACTTTAGTCATACCATTTTTGCTGAAAGTAATTTTTAGTAAAATAACATTTTATTTTACTAAAGTAACTTCTTTAAATATGTAACATATAATAGTAGTATGTAAAATATCCAATCAATGAAATAGTATGTACAATATTCATATGTTCCCCCAAAAAATGTATACACAGAAATGTACACAAAAGCATTATGTTGCACATATTTCTTTGTAGTTTTTTCACTCATCAAGATGTTATGGCTATTTTACCATATTTATGCAGATCTAACTTACGGGTTTTGGAGGCTGCTGGTGTTCACAGCGTATCAACAATTTAATGTAGTAACCATTTTCATACTGATAGACATTTAAGTTGTCCAAGCTTTTGTCGTTGTTGCATACATCTGAGGCCTTCTCAGTCATCTCAGCCTTTTAGAACAGCTTTGTCCAAAAGAATTTTCTGCTATCATGTGAATGATCTATAGTTTGTGCGGTTTTATATGGTAACCACTAGCCACATGTAACTATTAAGTCCTTGAAATTTGGCTAGTGTGACTGAGGAACAGAAGTTTTAATTGTATTTAATTTTAGTTAATTTAAATTCAGATTTAAATTAATCAAGTTGATTAATCAAATTGAAATAGCCACATGTGGCTAGTGGCTACTGTATTGGGCATCCTAGCTCTAGAATCTCTCTCTTCCTCTGAACAATAAAAATCAATCATTAGCTATACTGTTTATTTTTGTACACATCGAAGACTATCTTAAAATGTTTCCTTGTTCTTTTGACTTGCTTTCTGTCTATAGAAACTATTTTTTATACTTTTAATCTTTAAAGTTGAGTTCAAGTTGTTCAATTAATAGTGCTTGAGATTATAGTTGTGAGTTTCTTAACTAGACTGTTAACTACTTGAGACAGGGGACCATCTTTTGTCAGTTGTGTCATCAAAGCCTAACACAAGCCCAGTGTAGAGTTGGCCCTCACATATTTTTGATGGCTGGATATGTAACTCATAGGAGAGTTTTCTGTTTATTATTGATATTGGAATACTCTAGAAGTTATTCTTTTTAGAAATCCTAGAAACCATTGTTTTCTTAATTGCCACTTTCTTTTAAAGCAAAATGTGGAATGATTCTGGTTTGGGGGTCCCCAAGACGACTAACACGTTTAGTGATTCTCTAAAAGAACTCACAAGACTCAGCATAGAGCTGTAACCATGCTTAAGATTTATTACAGTGAAAGGATATAAAGCAAAATTAACAAAGGAAAAGGTTCATGAGGCAAAGCCTAGAAGACACCAAGTGGAAGCTTCCTAGAGTTCTTTCCCATTGAAGTCACACAGGGTGTACTGAATTCCTTCAGCATTGAATTATGGCAAGCAACATGTATGGGTTCTTTGATAAATCTGCTATTTTATTAAACCCCCAAACATTGAATCTATCTGGTTTAGTTACATAATTGCTTACCTAGATGAGCTATATTTAATAATATCTAATTGTTGGAGGGATTTCAAACTCCTCCATCCAGTGTAAATGTAAAACACATTACCAATGAGAGACATAATAGTAGAAATTGTCTGCACCTAATTATACGTTGTACTTTACTTATAGGACATTGGCTTTTAACTTTTATTTGACCAGTCAGACGGCCAAAGATTTAGAGCTCACATGGCAGAAATGTGTAACTACTTTTGTTCAAGAAGAAAATTCTATGGATACAGGAATTCAGTTGCTATAGTTATCATTTATGTAAGTTTCAGAATGTTAGCAATGGATGTAACTGTTGATTATATTCCTTTTTTCCCTACTGGTAGTTACATATTGGTAATGTAGCCAACCATTACATCATGATTTAAGTTTTCTTATACTGTTTTCTAAATAAATAAGCTTTCTGACTCTGAGAGATAATATTCAGATGGCTAATGAGACTCACCTGGGAATAAAGTTTAGGCTGGGAAGGGTTGTGGTTTTCTTCTATATCAAACCTCTCAAGTGATACGATATTTGACTTTATCTTATTCTAGTCTGCAATATTTTCTGTGTCTTTCCATACTTGAACCTCCTGTATTGCTGACCTTATTTTCTACATACTAGGAAATTTATACCTCAGATTCTGATGATGTTTATGTTTTTGGCATCCTAGTAACCTTTATTGGATGGGTAAATTTTTCTGATTCTAAGTTAATTTGATCAGAATATATTTTGGAGTACCTTTATTGGCAGATAGTAGTCTCTTAGTATTTGTTCATAGAATCAAATCGTTGCAACATTATTATAAGATCCATTTGCTTATATAATTTGAAGAGATAAATTAGACATAATTTATACTCTAAAAGCACTTACAGTGTGCTGGGAACTAGGGACACAAAGGTGAATAAGATGTCATCCCTGACTTTGGTATGGCTAAGTGGCAAGCACATGGGTTTTAGTGTTAGATTGCTTTGATACAGTCCTAACTTCAGTACAAGCTTCAGTTTTTCATTTGAAACATGGTGATAATCATGATTTTCTACAAAGTGCTTAAGAGAATGTTATAGTTAGTCTTCAATAAATGCTAGCTGTTGTTATTCAAGGAATCACTACAGATCAGATGCCCAAGCTGGATTGGAATAAGGCTAGAGTGATATATCACTATCGAAAGATTGCCAGGTTGGGGCCTTTGCTATTCTAGGTACATTTCTTTCCTTGAACTTTTTTTGACTCTCAAAGGTTGAACTTCAAGACTCTAGAATACTTCTTTAATTATAATGTTAGTATATAAATATAATTTGAATCTTAGAAGAGTAAGATTATACTGTTTACCTTTTTTTGTGTGATGTTACTTACATGCCTACAGATTCCTTGTAAGTGGAGGAAATAATTAGCTTTTCAGCATTTCTGTCAATAAACTTCTTTCCAATGGACTATTTAAATAATAAGCAAACATCATAAGTAAAATGTCAAGTAATTGAGGAAGGTAGAATTAAGTAATGTTCAAAAGCTTAATCATTTATTATGTCACTTTTATAGAATGAATACATTTTAAAAGTCTCTTCCAATATTAAATTATTAAGGAATTATGTTTCTGTATATAGCATGCAAGCATATTTATTCTTATATTTTATGTTTTATCTTTTCAATTTAACTGAATAGACACTATTATCTTACCATTCTTTTAAAAATGGCAAACACACTTGTATATATAGAATTTAGATCAATTTTTCCTCAGGACAAGGGCTTATGCAAAGATAAGTGAGTCAGCATTTATTGAATCTAAGGCTATGGGTAAAATGTGAACTAAGAATATACTTTTGTAGTTCAGGTCTAGTTTTATAAAACATGACTCTGAAAAGTTAAAAGCAGATACTGCTTTGGAGTTTTACCTCTCACTTCCATTGGATGATCATATCTTGAATTATTTCGTTCCACTGATAACTTTATTTTCTATTTATACTGATTTATTACTATGTATCTCATATAGTAATAAAGTATGAGCTATCGTATTTTTTAAAAAGAGGAATAGTTATAAACATTATATATTGTCTCATCTTCTAACCGTGATGAATAGTAACAAAGTCCTTTTTTATTTCTCGTAATTTATAAGTAGATAACACTACTTATGATTTTCATTATAGAACTGTCTGAAAAATTATGCTCTTTTTTTGCAGCCTCTTGAAGTGTTGCCAACATGTATGTTTTTTCTGAACCCAGAGTTGAATTTTTATACTCTGTTTTTTGTGTGCTTGATTTCAGTGAGATGCTGGTTTTTGTCTCTCCTGCTTGTTTTTTTCTTTTGTCCAATTTATGGGGTGAAGACTTGCATGATGGCTCTTTGTTTCTGTTATAGATAGGTTGGAATCTATCTTTGCTGTTAGTCTGCCAAGGTAGATTGGAGGAGTGAACTGAGACATGAACTCCTATCCACGTTTTGCCATCATCTAACTTTGTAATCTCTTTGGGCGTCAGTTTAATCTTCGGTAAAATAAAGTTGTTAAACTAAATGAAGTTGATAAGATATCTTCTGACTCTTAAAAAACAATCCCAGGATTTTTTGAATATGGTAAACACATAACATGAAATCTACCTTAAAAAATTCTAAGTGTACTGTACAGTATTGTTAAGTATATGAATATTTTTGTACAGTAGATCTCTAGAACTTTTTTTACTTTGCATGACTGAAACTCTATACTCATTGAACAGTAGCTCCCCACTTCTCCCTCCCTGACTGTCTGGCAACCACCATTCTACTTTCTGTTCTAAGAGTTTGACCACTTTAGATGCTTCATGTAAGTGGAATAATGCAGCATTCATCCTTCTGTGGCTTATTTCACTTAGTACCATGTCCTCAAATTTCATCTAAGTTGTAGTACATGATAGAATTTTTCTTTTTAAAGACTGAATAATATTCCGTTGTATGCATATACCACACTGTGTTTATGCATTCATCCACCGATGGACATTTAGGTTTTTTCCATCCCTTGACTATTATGAATAATAGGAAATGAATGTGGGAATGTGAATATGTCCTCAAAATCCTGATTTCAGTTCTTTTGCATAAATAACCTCAAGATCAATCATAAAGTAGATTAAAAAAAATTTTTTTTTGAAGAACCTTCATGCCGTTTCCCACAGTGGCCACATCTTTTTACATTCCCACCAACAGTGCACAGATGTTCTAATTTTTTCACATCCTTGTCAACACTTCTTATTTTTTTTGATAATGTTAATCCCACCGGGTATGAGGTGACATCTCATTATGGTTCTAATTTGTGGTTGGAAAGGATACTTAGTGTGATTTCAGTCTTAAATTTTTTAAGACTTGTTTTGTGATCTCACATGTGATCCATCCTAGAGAATGTTCTGTACGCACCTGAGGGAGAACACGCTGTTGCTGTTGGGTGGAATGTTCTGTGTGAGTTTATTAGGATCACTTGGTGTTGTTCAAGTCCTCTGTTTTCTTATTGATCTTCTGTCTGGATGTTCCTTCCTTTATTTAAAATAGGATATTGAAATCTTCTACTATTACTGTATTGCTTTCTATTTTCCCATTTGGTTCTGTCAATGTTTGCTTTATATATCTGGGTGCTATGATGTTGGTTGCATATATATATATATATATATATATATATGTATATATAATTATCATATTGTCCTGGTGAATTATCCTATTTATCATTATATAATGTCCTTCTTTCTCTCTTGTGATGATTTTTGATATGGACAACCTTGCTGTCTTTTGGTTACCATTTGTATTAAATATCCTTTCACTTTCAGCCTAGCGTGTCCTGAAATCTAAAGTGACTCTTTTGTAGACGTCATTATAGTGGGATCTTGTTTGGGTTTTCAGAATCCATTTAGCCACTGTATGCCTTTTGATTGAGCAGTTTAATCCGTTTACATTGAAAGTACTTAGTGGTAGGAAAGGACTTACTATTGCCCTTTTGTTAATTGTTTTTTGTCTGTCTTATAGCATTTTTTTGGTCCCTTGTTTCTTCTCTTGATGTCTTCTTTCATGTTTCATTGATTTGGTAGTGACACTGATTCCTCACTCCTTTTCTTTTTTTTCTTTTTTAATTTTTTTTTTTTTTTTTTTTTTTTTTTTTTTTTTTGAGACAAAGTCTCGCTCTGTCACCCAGGCTGGAGTACAGTGGCACGATTTTGGCTCACTGGAACCTCCGCCTCTCGGGTCAGGTGATTCTCCTGCCTCAGCCTCCCAAGTAGCTGGGATTACATGTGTGTGCCACCAATGCCTGGCTAATTTTTGTGTTTTTAGTAGAGATGAGATTTCACCATGTTGGCCAGGCTGGTCTTGAACTCCTGACCTCAAGTGATCCACCCACCTTGATTTCCCAAAGTAATGAGATTATAGGCGTGAACTACCTCACCCAGCCACTCATTTTCTTTTGTGCATGTTCTATGTGTATTTTTTTTATGGTTGCCATGGGACTTACATCAATATCTAACAATATTTTAAGCTGATAACAAGTTACATAAACTTCAGTCACATACATACATAAACTACTCTTTTACTTCTCCCTCCTTTTTTATGTTACCAATGTCACAAATTACATCTTTTTAATAAAGTTCATCCATTCACGTGTTTTTTTTTTTTTAATGTTACTTATACTTTTGGCTTCTAAACCTTATACCAGAATTAAAAGTGATTCATGCACCACTGTTATAATATTATAGGATTCTTTGTTTATATATTGCCAGGAAACTTTATATTTCCATATGCTTTCGTGTTGCTGTCTGGAGCCCTTCTGTTTCACCTTGCAGGACTACGTTTAGATTTTTTGTAAGGCATGTTTAGTGATGATGAACTCTCTCAGCTTTTGTTTATCTGGAAATATCATTATTTCTCTCTTTTTTTTTTTTTTTTTTTTCTGAGACAGCGTCTTGCTTTGTCGCCCAGGCTGGAGTGCAGTGGCACAGCCTCAGCTTGCTGCACCCTCTGCCTCCTGGTTCAAGCAATTCTCGTGTCTCAACCTCCTAAGTAGCTGAGATGACAGATGTGCACCACCATATCCAGCTAATTTTTGTATTTTTCTTTAGTATAGATGGGATTTCACCATGTTGGCCCAACTGGTCTCGAACTCCTGATCTCAGGTGATCCTCCCACCTTAGCCTCCCAAAGTGTTGGGATTATAGGCATGAGTCACCGAACCTGGCCTTTCCTTCATTTTTGAAGGATAGTTTTACCGGATATAATATCCAGTATCTTCGTTGGCAGTACCTGCCCACTAACTCCTGCCCACTCCTCTCAGCACTTTGAATATATCATTTCACTCCCTTCTTGCTTCCAAGATTTCTGCTGAGAAATCTAGTCATAGTCTTATAGGGGCTCCCATAGCAGTCCTGTGATTCTAAATTAATTTGTTTATCAAGGAACTTGAACTCTGGAGGAGGGAAGAGAAAGCATTGAGTTATATGAAGCCAGATCTTGAGACAGTCAATTATAGGGCACTTTCCAGCTTCTTTTACATTAAAGGTAAAATCTGAGTTTTCATTGTATTTTCAGCCTCTGAAGGGTATAAGATTCAAGATTAGGAGGATCAAGAGCTGGTAATTACATCTCAAGTAAATATATATTCGTAAGGAAATAATTATTTAATTAATAATAAAAAAATTAGGCCATCCTTTATGCAAAAAGTATTTTCCACAGATGTCTATCTGTATCTGTTTTTCCCTAGTGAAACAGTCTCTGTTTTATTTTTTCCATTTAATTGGGGACTTAATTTGGGCTATTATGGCTTGAGAACTGTGTTAAGATTATTTACTGTAAACATTTCCTACTTTGTTTATTTCTGAACTGGCCAGAGGAAAAGACACACCCTTACATACTTTTTTTAGGGCCAAGTCTCATAAAGGAACTGTGTACTCTTAGACATAAATACAGTACTTTATTTCTCTCCTGACACTATAATTACAACATTTGTTTAAAAGTCACACAACTAAATATGCTAGTTTATTAAATGTCACTAAATATACTCATTGCCCTTCTAAAAACTAAGAATCTCTCAGTGTGTCTTGGTAGAAATCTTTCTAGAAGGGAATAATGCATTGAGAACAGTGTAAGCCAATTTAAGATAACCTTTTGTTTTTAATTAAAATGGGAACTGAAAAGTCAGTTCAAAAATTTGTCTCCTTTCATTTGCCCAAGGTAAGAGTGATAAAATTTCTCTTCCAATCAAGTCTCTGCACTTGTTAAAACATCATGCATTTTGGCTGTCTGTTGTAAGATCGTAGCTATTACATGCACAACTCCACATGCTGCTGTGGTATATCGTGGTCAGGGTCATCAATGAATTAATGTTTAATTGTCAATGTCTTGGTGGTAAAGTTAAGAGGATATTTTTTCATTTTTGAAATTGAATTAAAATAGATGTCTTCTAAGTTTAGAAGGAACAGGCTTTCTAAGAATAGAACAGATAGAGAAAATTAACAAATACAGTGGGCCCTTGACTTCAGCTGTTTTTTCCTCTGTGGATTCACCAACTGCAGACAGAGCATATTTGGGGAAGAAAATAAAAATAACAATTTAACAATAAAGATAATATGAATAAACAATATAGTACAACAACTATTTACATAACATTTACATTGTTTTAGGTATTATAAGTAGTATTGAAATGATTTAAAGTATATGGAAGGATGTGCATAGGTTATATGCAAATACTATGCCATTTTATATAGCATGCTGGAGCATCTCTGGATTTTGCTATCCATGGAATGGGGTGTGCATATCTGTGTGTCTGACCATGCTGGAACCAATCCCTGTAGATACTGAGGAATGACTGCTGGACAACAAACTTTTGAAATGTAGCATATGGCAAATAAAAATTTTTGACATTGCAGTTTGTGCTATCAAGTAAGTGCTTTGATTATAGTAGATATTTAGCAAATAATTTTGAATTGGATTTAAACAAACCATTAAAATATAATTTACAACTCATATAATTCATCCATTTGGAGTGTACAATTCAGTGGCTTTTATTATATTTACAGAGTTTTGTAAACATTACCACAACGAATTTGAGAACATTTCATTACCCCCAAAAGAAACCCCATGCCCATAAGATATCACTGCCTGTTTTTTCACCCTCCCTGACCATCCCCTACTTCTTGCTTCCCCCATCCTAGACAACCACTAATCTACTTTCTGTCTCTACAGATTTGCCTATTCTGGGCCTTCTACTCATATAAGTGAAATCATACAACATAAGGCTTTTGTGGCTGTTTTTTTTTTTTAAACCTTAGCATAATGTTTCCAAGGTTCATCCATGTTGTAGCATGTAACAATAGTTTATTTATTTTTATGGCTGCATAATATCCCGTTGTATGGTTATGCTGTATTTTGTTTGTTTATTCATCAGTTGATGGGCATTGGGTTGTTTCCACTTTTTGGCCATTGTAAATAATGCTGTTCTGAAAATTCATTTACAAAAGTTTGTGTGGACATATGTGTTCTTTTTTCTTAAGTGGATAACTAGGAATTGAATTGCTAGATCATATGGCAATTCTATGTTTAACCATTTAAGAAACTGATAGAATGTTTTCCAAAGGGACTGAACTACTTTACATTACCACCAGCAGTGTAAAAGGGTTCCAATTTCTTCACATACTTGGCAACTCTTGTTATTGTCTATCTTTTGATGATAGCTTTTGCATGATGTGTGAGGTGGTATCTCATGGTTTTGATTTGCATTCTATCATGTCTGATGAAATTGATCATATTTTCCTGTATTGGCCATTTGTTTATCTTCTTTGGAGAAAGGTGTATTCAGATTCTTTGCCTATTTTAAAACCCCTTTTTTTTTTTTTTGGTAAATTGTTTTATTATTGTTATTATTATTTTATTTTTATTTTGATGGAGTCTCGCTCTGTCACCGAGGCTGGAGTGCAGTGGCGTGATCTCGACTCACTGCAAACTCCTCCTCTTGGGTTCATGCCATTCTCCTGCCTCAGCCTCCCGCTACAGGCACCCACCACCATGCCTGGCAAATTTTTTGTATTTTTCAGTAGAGGCGGGGTTTCACGATTACTGGGTTTTAAGAGTTCTTTATATATTCTAGGTACAAATCTCTTATTAGCTATATGGTTTGCAAATACTCTTTCCCATTCTGTGCATTGTCCTTTCACTTTCTTTATGGTGTCTTTTGACGGACAAGCATTTTTGCATTGATGAAATTCATTTTTCCTTTTGTGGCTTGTACTTTTGGTGTCATGTCTAAGAGCTTTCTCTACCCCAATGTCACAAAGACTTAATCCTATATTTTCTTTAAGAATTTTATAGTTTTAGCTCTTACATTTAGTTCTAAAATCCATTTTGAGGTAATTTTTACATGTTGTGTGAGAAAGGGGTCCAACTTGATTATTTTGCATGTGGGTATCCAGTTGTTGAATTCCAGCACTATTCCTCCAAGAGACTCTTCTGTCCTTATTGTTTTTTTCTAGGGATCCGTGTCAAAAACCAATTGATTATAAATGTAAGTTTTCATTTCTGGGCACTGAATTCTATTTCATTGATTTGTCTTTCTAATCTTACGCCAGTACCATACCATTTTGATTACTTTAGCTTTGTGGTAAATTTGGAAGTGAGAAGTTTGAGTCCTCAAATTTGTTTTCTTTTCAGGATTATTTTGGTATTAAGGGTTCCTTGCTTTTACACATGCATTTATGATCAGCTTCTCAATTTTTGTAAAGAAGCCAGCTGGAATTTTGATAAAGATTGCATTTAATTTCAAGATCAATTTGGGAAATAATTATGTCTTAACAATATTATGTCTTTGATCCATGAATATATTTGTTTTCACATTTTATTGTGTTATGCATAGAGATTGAAATGAGGACTTAGAGGGAAATTTTTGTCCATTGGCTCCTTTGTAGTACACTGACTTTAATTACTTCTTATTGGAGTAACCTAATTGAATGTTTCATTATGTGAAATTTTATTGTTTACATATCTTAAGTGTTGGTTGTTCATTAGAGCTTTAAACTTCTTTGAGGCAGGATGTATCTTTTTATTTTTTTGAGACAGGGTCTTGCTCTGTCATCTAGGCTGGAGTGCAGTGGTGCAATCATGGCTCACTGTCATGTTGAGCTCCCAGTGTTAAGTGATCCTCCCACCTTACCCTCCGAAGTAGCGGAGGCTACAGGTGTGCACTACCATGACCAGTTAATTTAAAAATTTTCTGTAGCGACAGGGTCTTCCTGTGTTGCCCAGGTTGGCCTTCAACTCCGGGACTGAAGCAATCCTCCTGCCTTGGATTCTCAAAGTGCTGGGATTACAGGGGTGAGCCACCATGCATGGCAAGGCAGGACGTATCTTAACTGCTATCGTATTTCTCAGAAGTGATGTTATAGTTGTTCAAGAAAAGCACTTTTTGATTGGTGTTTGGCAGCTAATTATAAAAGTGGTAGAATACTAGTGATGAAATTATCATTAGCCATTAATAGCTAACTGATATATTCTAAGTCTTCCAATTCATTCATATTCTTATTATTCCTCTGGAAAAAAAGATAAATATTCCATTATGTATTACTTTTTTGTAACAAGGCATATGTAATATATTTTAAAAATTTATTTTAGGTGCCAAATCTGATTCCAGTTTTGATGTTCAAATTGGGAAGACCACTGGAACCTATATTATATAATGATATATTGTATAGTTTACCTAAGCTTGGTGTTCACAAGGTTAGTATGTTAATTAATTTACTTGGGGAGAAAAGTGAGTCATGAATAATACATTGAATTCTTTTTAGAATTATGAAATTTTGAGCCCTAAATTTTGCCATAATCACTACTTCTCTTGTTGAGCTAGGAGGTAATATCTGAAGACAAAAGTATTTATTACAATATTTAATAATTAATTCTTTTAAATTACTTAGTATCCAAGTTTTCACTTTGGCCATTTTCTGAGATTAGGTCCTTATGTTCCCAGGATTGCTATCTAGCCCCTCCAACGCTATCTTTCATCCTTTAAGAAGGTGGGTAATATTACAGCAAACTTTGTTTTCAGTCTTCATTTTATAACAAGGGGTTTAAAAATGCTTTTGGTAACTTCGAGTTTGTCTGCATTCACGTTTATACAAATAGAGTTTCTTGAATATTTTCTAGGTGTGTGTAGGACAAATTCTACGAGTAATACAACTACTTGGAACCACCCCACGACTAAGAGCTGTCACTTTGCGTTTGCTGACATCATTGTGGGAAAAGCAGGTAATTTCAGATATGCACTTGCATGAGTATTAAATATATTCCTTTCACTGAAGGAAAATAATTATGTCATATATGGCAATGCTTTGGTTGAGTGGTATTAATGAGTGGCATCAATGATTGCATTGAAAAAGTTTTGATTTATTGTGATGCATTTGTAATGCAGTTAGTTGCTATTGACTTTCAGAGAAATTGAGAATATAAAATCTTATTTCTTTATTTCTGAAATGTATCTTTCCATTTGCTTGAGAAATAATGGAAATATAAATGATTAGAGCCTTTGTAATTAGGGTGAGATTTAGCCACTTTCTTCTTGTTTTATGAAATCAACAGTACATTGGTCTATAAGAAAATCCCCAGTAATCACTACAGCAATCTTCTCTGCTGATTAGAAGAACTACATTATAATTTGCAATGCAGATGGAGGATTTGGAGGTGAAAATGCTGCATAAAGGGAAGATGATGATTATTCAACTCAAGTTGGGAAACTACCTTTTTTGTAAAATTGCCTTCATAGGACCGAGTCTATCCTGAACTGCAGCGTTTCATGGCTATGTCTGATGTACCTTCTCTTTCGGTGGGCAAGGAAGTCCAATGGGAGAAACTGATTGCAAAAGCAGCATCAATCAGAGATATATGTAAGCAGAGGTATGATGTTGTTAATTCTTAGGAATGTATATCATGATATATTATTTTGTATTTAATTTTTTTATTGCAAGCAAGAGGCAAGAAAAGATAGAGAATATGTAGAGTACTAATAATTTTTTAACTTAAGTTTTCTGATTATAAAATTTAATAATATTGAACAATAGCTTTGAGAAGTATGTCTTTCCTTTTCAGATCTAGTCTTGTATCTAGGTTTGTAGGATATTTATATCCTTTTCTGATGAATAATTTAATATTGCAGTAAAACATGTGATGTTATGTTTTCTATTTTTCCATATATGAATCCCTGAAAACTACACAGTAGACTGTTGTCATAAACTGTTCTTTCTTATATTCTCCCTTGGTTTAAGTAGGGAGATAAGTAGTTTTAATGGGGAGCCCTTATTTTTGACTTACTGCGTGAAATTATTTGTAATTATAACAAGGAAGAAAATGAAGATGAATTTTTATGTATGTTGTAAGCTTTTAGGAAAACATAAAGAAATTAGGAAGATGACTCTGCTGTTCTAGATTATGGATTAATAAACAAGGTGGAGGTGACAAGACTGAAATAATATAAGTCGAGCTCTACCATATCAAAACTTTTTTTCTTGCATGTGCTAAGATGAAAATGTTTACAGAGGAAATAGGCTTGATGCATTTGAAATAGTTGTAGTCCTGCAGTTTCATTTGTTGATCAGGCCACTGCATTGAATTCCTGGTAACATCATTCTCACTTCTGTTAATGACAGCAGTGTGAATGCTACTTTCTGAAGCTGTGCAATGGGTTGGCTCAGATGCTGATAACATGGATGATTTCTGTTTCAAGTAAAATTTGGATCAGAATATACAGAAACTAAGCCCTAGCAATTTTGCCTCTTTTCTAAGCTTCCATCTTTTAGCAACACAGAAAGGACCTCAGTGTAAAAGAAAAAAAAAAAAAGGAATTACATGTGTATAACCCAAGAACTGGGAGTTTGAATTTTATTGAGCTATTGGCATGGAAAAAAATTCAGAGATGAAAGTTATTGACTGACATTCTTATTTTATATAATTAAAGTTGAGGCTCAGAATAGACTGAATATCAGACCAGATCAGAGTCTACTGATAACTTATTCAGTGTTCGTTTCAGTTACTACCTCCAGATCTGTACAATTTTTTCATTTTGGAAAATTATTTCCACTTGTGGGACAGTGAAACAATAGAATTCTGACAGGCAATTTCATCAATTTACATTTTGTTAATTAAAGAAAAGATATTATTGAAAGGTAAGGAATTCAGGGAATAGACTTGCATAACTGTGAAATTAATGATATTCTGGCGATAGCACAATATATGTGGATTAGAAAGAAGAGGAAGGGGAGGAGGATGAGTGAATGAATTTAGCACAGTATCTGGCATGAGATAGGAGCTCAGTCGGTTATAGTTTTTATAATTTTTATCATTATCATCATTATTATGATAGGTGCAGCCACCCTAGTTAGTATTGCTACTAGCACAAATCATCTCCTGTTCTCAAATTCCTGCTTTTGTAGTGAGTATCTGATACTATCAGGCAAGAATAGCTCTATCTTTACCAATAATCTCATTAGGTGATTCAGTTCTTTTTACCATTAATACAGCCTTGAGTTTTTCTCAATTTAGACAAGAGGATTTGTGATTTAGGATGAATGAAATTTGTTAAAAGTGTGTTTTGGGTTATTTCTGTATAAAATGAACATAAAATTATAGCAGAAAATGATCATGATGCACATTTTTGAAGAAAAAACGTGGTGTTAATATTTGAGGGTCACCATTTAGTGGCACAAGAGTATAGAAAATGATGGATGCTTTTTGTTTAGGCAAAAGATCTGGGAGTGATAATTGCTCTTTAGCATTAATTTTGCTTTTAAACTTTCATTTCTTGTAGGCCATATCAACATGGTGCAGATATGTTGGCAGCTATTTCTCAGGTGTTGAATGAATGCACCAAGCCTGATCAAGCTACTCCAGCAGCCTTGGTATTACAAGGTCTTCATGCACTCTGTCAAGCTGAGGTAGGCATTTTTAAATTGCTTTGGATAATTTTGAAGAAAATCTTTTATAAGGCAGAGTGGGTACAAGAATGTAAGATTAGATTCAAATAACTGAAAGTCTGAGGGTTCATTCCCAGTGATTTTTTTCTTGGAAAAGTGAAGCAAGACCTGCTTTACAAATTCTTTCTAGAAGGGAATCTTGAAACATCCTGTCATGTAGGCTTTCTCTAGAGATCAAAGAAAACCAGACTTCAGGTTTTCTTTTTTCTTATTTATTTTGTTAAGACAAAAGGGAAAGTTATGCCTATAGGAGAACTCTAGAATATAGTTGCTTCTTAATTTTGTGATTAGAAAGCTTTAGAAACAGGTGAGGTGAAGAAATTGTCGTGGGCCAATGGCACTTTTATAGCTAACAAAAATTATTGTTTGCTAAACGATTGGGAAAGAACCATTCATTCCTAGTGATTAGATTGAGTAGGGTGGGTAAATATTAGAACTAAACTTGTAAATCATTTTCTCAACTTCAGACTGTTCCCAGAATTATAACACAGCAGAGAGAACCTACTGTTTTAGAGAAATGTGGTAATTGCACCAAAGATCATTCATTGACCTAACCAAACTTTTTGACTTAGTGAACATACATACCCAATTGTAGTTTTTTTAGTGAATGAGACAGAGAAGAATTCTCTCACCTTAAGGTTATGGTTAGTTATGGTTGATAATGATAGTAATGAATATAATGATATGATAATATAAGTGACAGCCATATTGAGTGTTATGCTCATGTCCTTGGGCTAAGCACTTTTATGTATTTTCTTAACAACTCTGCAGTATAGGGATTAACACCATTTTACAGATGAGGAAGATAGACCCCAGAGAGAGGATAGATATTTACCCAGGATCTTGGTTTGAGAATATACTTCTATTCTTTTTGGTGAACACTTATTTCAGCAGGCAATGAAAACCATTGCTGTTTAAAAACTGATGTGTAGTAAGGACAATGCTTTCACATCATGTGCCCAATATTTGGAAAAGTTGTTAGAACTTAATGACAAGGGGCCATTATAGCAGGAGAATACCACGTGTATATACCCAAGGACGTTTGATTTTACTACTTCTATCAGTTATCTAAGATTGGGAAATATCTCTTTAATAGTTGTATTACTTTCATAATAAGTAATCCTAAACTCTATTTTAAACCAGCTTTGAGAGAAGAAAGAATTCTAAACTTTCACTTCCAAAAGTGATCATTTTTACTGTTTTGCAGTATTTCCTTTTCATTATTTTTTCCTAACAGGCATCAACTCATTTCTGAAATTAACATTTTTTCTTACAATAAATAGTGATTTACCCTTACAGCTTTTATGATTCCATTGTTTTCTCTGCCCATCCCCTCCTGTTACTATAAGGCTCTATAGTTTATCAATGCTTATTAATTCATAAGAAATACCCTGAGTTTGGCACTGACATTTCTCTTTCCATTTCTCTAAGCCATCATCATTAACTGTGGTTAGTACTGAAGATAAAGCATGTTTCTTTTTAGGCAGTAGTGTATGTAATATATATCAGTTGTTCTATGTGTCTTTTGACTAGTTAGCTTCTCTGAAACTTCGTTCCTTCACAGGAGGATAAAATAAGATTATACACAAAAAAGACATAGTGTAATATCTGCTCACATAGGTATTAATAAATAATAAAGCAATACCACTAATCAGTTAAGTTCATATTATTTTAAAGAATGCTTATTTTCCTACCTCTTGTTTTTCATCTGTTCATTCTTGTCTAGAAAGTAAATTTTATTGATGCTTACTAAAGCAATTTTATTGATGCTTACTAAGTGTTATATGCCAGTTTTCTTTATGGATATTATCAATGTCCAGAATTGTGGAATTCGTTGAAAGTGACTGCATTACTGTTACTTTTGATGATAATTTTTTTAATGTTTGGTAATGAATATCTTTGTGTTTATCTAAATAAGTAGATATAATCTATTTTCCTCTGAGGCTTGATGATGGTACTAATATATCTTTCTGTTTTGTTTTAGGCTTTCCAAGCTTTGTGTGTGTGTGTGTGTGTGTATGTGTGTGTTCATTACTTGTGAAGCTGCTGCTGTTATGTCCTGTGATGTGTGTTACAGTCGTAAAGTATATTTGGTATTCACCGGCTCTTGCCATGCCGCATTTACTAATTTGGGGCTCATCTTTTTTTTTGTTGTGTGTCCAGAGTGCTATTCACAGAGGTCAGCTTGCATTCTGTGAAGCCAGTTATTTTGTTTTCTAATTGATATCATGTGTGAAGCGTGATGTACCCAAGATTTCAAGAAGGAAAACATTCAGCATAGTTATAAATCCATTTCCCGGTAGCGTTTGGTAATGATTTGTCTATCTGTTACTCTTTAGATCCTTAACTATCGAATATAATTAGGTATATGGAAAGACAGCCTAATTTGGTGAAATGAAACAAATTAATAAAGATAAGAGAATAAATTGAATAACTCTATCTTTAAGAAAATACCATAGTTGGAAAAGTGCCCAAAATTGGATTTTGCAGGGCTTTCCCTACTTTGCCTTTGTAAAATAAGTAGCTTTTTCCCCCCTTTGGTTTGAAAGTGAACTCTTTGATCTTGAAAGTTATAATCATGAAATTCTTTTGTCTTTGCTTGCATCAGGTTAAGTTTAGAATTATTGCTGCTTAATTATTTATCCTAGACATCGATGAAAGATTAAAAGGGTGGATTCTATCTACCTTCCAATTGTGTCAAGGTAAAGATTGTGTTTTCAGTATGGGTTTCTTTAGTGCTACTTTGCTAAACAAACAACAGAGAGAGAAGGTTGTAGGAATCTTGGCTGACCATAAAGGCAAGAATTTAGTCTGGCTGTCTGGAATTGGCAAAGAGAAATTTGTCCCTTCCTTAATGCTATTGATGTATTGATTTGGGAATTTACAAGTTTGTTTATAGGGCTGAATTGCTTTTAAAAAATTATAGCTAAAGTTTCTTGGGTTCTGTGATTGTTAATATTGAGTGTCAACTTGATTGGATGGAAGGATGCAAAGTATTGTTCCTGGGTGCGTCTGAGGGTTTTGTCAAAAGAGCTTAACATTTGAGTCAGTGGACTGGGAGAGGCAAACCCACCCTCAAACTGAGAGTGTACCATTTATTCAGCTGCCAGCATGACTAGAGTAAAGCAGGCAGAAGTTGGAAGGACTTGACTTGCTGAGTCTTCTAGTCTTCATCTTTCTCCCATGCTGAATGCTTCCTGCCCTTGAACATCAGACTCCAAGTGTTTCAGCTTTTGGACTCTTGGACACCAGTGGTTTTCCAGGGGCCCTCAGGCTTTTGGCCACAGATGAAGGCTACACTGTTGACTTCCCTACTTTTGAGGTTTTGGGACTCAGACTGGCTTCCTTATTCCTTAGTTTGCATATGGCCTGTTATGGGACTTCACCTTGTGATATCAAGACTCCTTAATAAACTTCCCTTCATACATACCTCTATCCTATTAGTTCTGTCCCTCTAGAGAACCCTAATTAACACAGGTACCTACTGTGAATTTGAACATTTTATGATATCGGGATTGTAGGACTTCATTTTATATTGAAGAAACAGAGGTTCTGGCAATTTAACACATGGTTCACAAAAGTAGTCTCAAGACTCCAAGTCTCATGCTCTTTGGTTACTCCCAGGCTTGTTTCCTTTGAAAAATATGGGCATTAAAAGTAGTAATTTTATTTATCATTACACTATGAATTTGTCATTTTCAAAGGAAAATAATTAATATTCCCGCATTCTGTTTTTCATATCTTTTCCATTGAGCTTTCTCATTACTTTTTGCCCCACCCACCATCATTTCCCTTAATTTTCTTACATCTTTCTGTCTGAATACAGAATAATGGCTCCAATAAGCAATAATCCTTTTAAAAAGCAATTTTATTGAGATATAATTCACAAAGCATACAATTCATTCATTTAAGATGTATAATTTAATGAGTTTAAGTATATTCAGAGCATTACACAGCCATCATCACAATCAATTTTAGGACACTTTTAACTCCCCACAAAACTCCATACCCTTTAGCTGTCACCCCTAATCTCTGTATTCCACATTTCTCCTGGCCCTAGGCAACCACGAATCTACTTTTTGTCTCTGTGGATTTACTTATTCTGGACATTTCTTATAAACAGAATCATATGATGTGTTGTCTTTTGTAACTAGCTTCTTTCACTTAACGTATTTTCAAGGTTCATCCATGTTACAGCATGTCAGTACTTTCTTTCTTTTTATTGTTGAATATTATTCTGTTTGGCTTTACCACATTTTGTTTATCTACTTATCAATTGATGGACATTTGCCACTGACAGACAAATGGATAAAGAAAATTGTGGTGTGTGTGTGATTGTTAATATTGAGTGTGTGTGTGTGTGTGTGTATGCATGTATGTATACACACCATGGAATATTATTCACCCTTAAAAAAAGGATATCCTGCCATTT
This sequence comes from Rhinopithecus bieti, assembly GCF_001698545.2. Lineage (NCBI taxonomy): Eukaryota > Metazoa > Chordata > Mammalia > Primates > Cercopithecidae > Rhinopithecus > Rhinopithecus bieti. Next base: position 373,560 of record NW_016808463.1, on the reverse strand, counting down.
GGGACAACGTAGATGAACCTATATGACATTATGATAAATGACAGAAGACAGACACGGAAAGAAAAATATTGCATGATCTCTCTTATATGTGGAATCTGAAAAAAAAGAAAGAGCTCCGATACACAGATATATAGAATAAAATAGTGTTTACCACAGCAGTGAGAGGGAGGAGGAAGTAGGAGATGTAGGTTAAAGGATACAAAATAGAAGGTATGTATGAACGGGTTTAGATAGTGAATGTAAAATGTGAGGCCCAAGGTTAATAAAATTTTATTTTCTTAAATATTTTTATTAAATAAGTAGATTTTGGCTGGGCATGTTGGTTCACACCTGTGATCCCAGCACTTTAAGACGCCAAGGTGAGCAGATGGCTTGAAGCCAGGAGTTTGAGGCCAGCCTGGGCAACATGGCAAACCTTGTCTCTATAAAAATATGAAAAATTAGCTGGGCATAGTGGCACACACCTGTTGTCCCAGCACTTGGGAAGCTGAGTTAGGAAGATTGAGGCTGCAGTTAGCCATGATTGAGCCACTGCATTCCAGCCTGGATGATAGAGCAAGACCCTGCCTCAAAAAAAAAAAAAAAAAAGTAGATTTTAGCTACTCGTCATAAAAAAGTAACTATGTAAGATGATATATTAGTTTGCTCCACTGTCGTAGCCATTTTACTCTCTGTATTCCATGACATGTTGAAAATCTGAAATGTAAACAATAGAATATGTATTTAGAAATTGACGGACATTGGGATTGTTTCTATTTTTGGCTATTTTGAATAATGCTGCTATGAACATTTGTGAACAAGTTTTTATGTGGATACATATTTTCATTTTGGTAGATAGATCTCTAGGAGTGGGATTAGTGGGTCATAGGGTAACTCACTGTTTAACCATTTGAGGAACTGCCAAACTATTTTCCATAGTGGTTGTGCAATTTTACATTTGCACCAGCAGTGTAAGAAGGTTCTAATTTCTCCACATCCTCACCAACACTTTTTTTTTTCAAGAAAGTGATTTTATTTTAAAATTTTGATTTTGTTTTAAGTTTTGGGGTACATATGCAGGACGTGCAGGTGTGTTACATAGGTAAAGGTGTGCCATGGTGGTTTGCTGCACCTATCAACCCATCACCTAGGTATGAATCCCAGCTTGCATTAGCTATTTTTTCTAATGCTCTCCCTCCCCCCACCCCCTCCCCTGACAGTTCTTGGTGTGTGTTTTTTCCCCTCCCTGTGTTCATGTGTTCTCGTTGTTCAAATCTCACTTATAATTGACAACATGTGGTGTTTAGTTTTCTGTTCCTATATTAGTTTGCTGAGGATAATGACTACAGCTCCATCCATGTTCCTACAAAGGACAACATGCTCTCATTCCTTTTTATGGCTGCATAGTATTCGATGGTGTGTGTGTACCACATTTTCTTTAACTGGTCTATCATTGATGGCCATTTGGGGGTGATTCCTTGTCTTTGCTATTGTGAGTAGTGCTGCCATGAACATACATGCGCATATGTCTTTGTAATAGAATAATTTATATTACTTTGGGTATATACCCAGTAATGAAATTGCTGGGTCAGATGGTATTTCTAGTTCTAGATCTTTGAGGAAAAACTGCACCTTCTGCAATTGTTGAACTAATTTACATTTGCATCAACAGTGTAAAAGTGTTCCTATTTCTCCACAACTTCACCAGCATCTGTTGTTTCTTGACCTTTTAATAATTGCCATTCTGACTACTGTGAGATAGTATATCCTTGTGGGTTTGATTTGCATTTCTCTAATGATCAGTGATGTTAATACTAACATTTTTTATTATCTGTTTCCTTTTTAACTATAGCCATCCTAATGAGTGTGAAGTGATATCCCATGTAGTTTTCATTTGCATTTCCCTGATGACTAATAATATTGAACATTTCCTATTACTTTTGGCCACTTCTGTTACCTTTTTGGAGAACTGTCTATTCAGATCCTTTGAATATTTTCTTCTTTATTGCTTTTGACTTCCCTGATTAGCCAGGTTACATTTCATTTCTATAGGAATGATGAGTAAAAGAATTCTGTCCTGATACCTCTAAGTAAGTGATACTTGAAAGCATGAGCTTGGTTTGTGGGCCTTTCACTACAAAGAGAGCTTATCAAACCATAGGAGAGATCAGATGAACATACATTATGTTATTCTTTGCTACTTTGTTCATGTGTAACATTTTCTTTGTTTTTATATGAAATTAGCATAATGCTTTCAGCTGGAAAACTGCTAGAGATGTTTTAATATTTGTAGCAGCAGTAGTAGGCATCTCTTGATTTGCTGAGTACTTTCGGTATAGTTAACAGCATATACTACAGTCATTATATTTATTATCTTATTTAATCCTTACAATTGAAGAAAACCCCAATCGTGACAGGTACCGTTTTCTTCTGAGAGGTTTACAAAAGTTGAATAATTGCCCAAATTCATACAACTAAAATGTAGTAGTCAGGACTCAAACCCAGGTCTGCCTCAGTACAGTTTTTATTAAGATAAAATTCATTTGCTGGCATTGTGTGTTTTTGGTGGTTGTGTTTGTGTTCACTTTACCTTGTCATGTTGTGTTATTGGAGAAAACTTTTTTTGAGAATGATATTTGGACTTTTTTCCTATCCTTCTCCATTTTCTTTGTGATTGGTTAATGTATAAGGTTTTGCATTATTAAGACTTTGCCTAAAGGTCTTAATGAAAAAGATGTTTGAGCTAAAGTATATTAATTTTAGTGTTTTACTGATTGCATATTACACTTTATATTTTAAAGGTGTGTTGAAGTGTTTTATCCCATTTCCAAAGATGTTAGGTTTTAAAGCATCACATTTACTTTGGGTAATGAAAAAAAAGTAGTATCATTCATTATTCTCTCACAAAGCTGTTTTCATATCCCTTTTCATTGTATTTTCTTTACACATTATTTCACAGAGTTTCTATGTTCTCTAATTAGTTCACATTTTCCTAGAAAGATTTTTGATGTAGCGACATAATTTAATGGCTTACTTTCCATTCAATGAAAATATTGTTAGTAATCAAATGATTCATTTTTGATTGAATGTTTAAGTTGCTTCCCATTTTTTTCTCTTATTTATTTATTGAGATGGGGTCTTGCTCTGACACCCAGGCTGGAGTGTGGTAGTGTGGTCATGTCCACAGCAGTCTCCATCTCTGGGTGCAAGGGATCCTCCCACGTTAGATTGCTGAGTAGCTGGAACTACAGGTGCATGCCACTATATCTGGCTAACTTTTAAATTTTTTGTAGAGACAGGGTCTCACTATGTTGACCAGGCTGCTTGTCTTGAACTCCTTGGCTCAAGCAGTCCTCTCACCTTGGCCTCCCAAAGTACTGAGATTATAGGCATGATAATCTCATGCCTGGCCTATGAGTACCTTTAAAGGATGGTTTTGAAATTCATTTTATTGACTAGGGATCTTATTTAAATCCATAGCTTTAAAGCAATTATTCTTTTTTTTTTTTTTTGGACAATCTTTTCTTTTAAAAGAAGATGAAGTTGTCACTGTGTTGTTCTACAGGTATTTGGGTTTATGGTTGTAAGTATACAAGGGATCATCTTGATATCATAATCTCATAAAGGTTATTGTCTGTTCCTGAAGATGTTCAAATAGAATGGTTGGCAGCCTTTCAGCTGTGTTCTGGCCAGTTGTCATTTATTCATTCTCTGGTAAGCAGTGGTGGTGAGGAGAGCAAGGGAAAATAAGTTGGCACAGCTTCTCCTTCAAACCCTGTCTGTTGCAACAGCAAACATGAGGTAAAGATTTCTGTAGGTAGGACACAAAATGTGTTAACTTTAAAATAAAAATATTGAAAACTTGATCCAGGCTGTGCAAGGCTTTTTGCATGTAAAGATTTATGAGACATTTTTGGCCTTCTAGGAGCTCACAGTCTGGTAGGGAAAACATGGTGTTAAGTACACTAAATGTATTTAAAATTTAGAAATGTTCAGGGGAGAGATAGAAGACACATGAACAGAATATTTCAAACCTTAAGCAGCATTCTCAGGTAGCAGAGGGAAAGATTAGGAACTAGAGGAAAGAGGCTCAATAGCTCACCTGTATGTTTCTTTTTTCTTTATATATTCTGTGATATTGAGATGTAATTCATAAATATACAGTTCGCCTATATAGTGCATAATTTAGTGACTTTTTGAATAGAGTTTTGAAAAGTTTACTAAAATCAATTTTAGAACCTTTTCATTACCTCATATGAAAGCCACATTCCTTAAGCATTGAACCCTAATCCTCCCATACCTCCCTGCTTTAGGGAACCATTAGTCTGCTTTCTGTCTGCATAGATACCCCTATTCTGGACACTTCCTATGGATTCATACAGTATGTTGCCTTTTGTGTTTGGCTTTTCAATTGGCATAATATTTTCAAGGTTCATTCTCGTGGCAACATGTATCAATACTTTTTATAGTGTCTTTTTAGGATTGAGTAATATTGTGTTGTATGGCCATATCAGTTGATGAATATTTGGCTTGTTTCCATTTTTTTGGCCATTATGAATAATGGTGCTGTGAGCCTTCATGTACAAGCTTTCATGTCGATGTATGTTTCATCCTTTTTTTGGTATATATCTAAGAGTGGAATTGCTGGATCATATAATTCTGTGTTTAACTGTTTTGAGGAATGCCATACTGTTTTCAAAAGTGGCAGTTCTGTTTTACATTCTCTCCAACATCTACTTTTCTTCTATTCTCTCCAAATAAGGCAGATCCTCCTGGGTAGATGTTACAACTGAAGCATTATTAGCTGTTACCTTCATTCTTTTTTTAATTTTTAATTTTTTGGGGTATATGGTAGGTATATATATTTATGAGGGTACAAGAGGTGCTTTGGTACAGGCATGCAACATGAAATAAGTACGTCATGGAGAATGGGGTATCCATCCCCTTGAGCATTTATCCTTTGAGTTGCAAACAATCTGATTACACTCTTTATTTTAAAATGTAAAATTGAGTTGTTAACTGTAGTCACTGAATTGTGCTATAAAATACTTAATCTTACTCATTCTCTTTTTTCTTTGTACCCACTAACCATCCCTGCCTCCCTGCCAGTCCTCCACTACCCTTCCCATCTTTCTGTGTCTGGCTTATTTCACTTAGCATAATGCCGTCTAGTTTCATCCATGGTGTGGCAAATGACAGGACCTCCATTTTTAAGGCTGAATAACATTCCATTGTTAATATGTATTACGTTTTCTTTATCCATTCATTTGTCAGTGGACACTTAGGTTGTTTCCATATTTTGGCCCCTGTGAATAATGCTTTAATAAACATGAGAGTGCAGATATCTTTGTAAGGCAGTGATATCTTTATGAGGTAGTGACTAATGAACGTGGGAATGCAAATGTCTTTACAAAGTTGCGTATGCTACTTTATGTATATACCCAGAAGAAGGATTGCTAGGTCATATGGCAGTTTTATTTTTAGTTTCTTTAAGAACCTCTATACTGTTTTCCATAATAGCTGTACCAATCTGCATTCCCACCAATAGTGTAATAGGGTTCCCTTTTTCCATCAACGTTCTGTGTCTCTTGTGTTTTTGATAATAGTCATCCTAAAGGGTGTGAGGTGATATCTCATAGTGGTTTTAATTTGAATTTCCCTCATAATTAGTAATGTTGAGCAATAGGTATCATCTTTTGAGAGTAACCAATAGCAGTCCTGAATGGTTTAATGTTTATTATAATAAGGATGTTTGTCCTAGTATAAAAGCCACTAATATTTATATAAATAAAAGTTTGAAAACTTATGGTTTATTTTCTTTGATTACTGTAGGATTAATAGTTTTAAAATTAATTCCAGTATTAACTGAAGATAAACATGCAAATATCTACCTTCTCTTGATAAGACAGGAAGATCTCGCAGTACCTGGCTTGCTTTTTCACATGGCAGTGACCACTTGGTGCTAAGTAGCAGATAGAAGCTTCCTTTAGATGAGTGTGTTTTCTAATTTGGTGCACTTCTCTAGGCTTGTAGATTTACATCATCTGCCTGACCCAAGTAGTCCTTGGAAGTGTGTCCTTTATTTTAGCATTACAAATAACTTCATATGTGATCTCAATTTGTCTTTGTAACAACTCTCTCTTCGACTTCACAAACTGCTCTTCAAAGAAAAATGTTACATGATTGAACAGTAAACACATAGAAAAATGTCAGCATCACTGGTTGTTGGGAAATGTGCACACCACTGGAATAACTAAAAAAGACTGACAATACTAAGTATTGGAGAATATATGAAGTAACTGGATATCTCATATATTGTTGGCACAAATGTAAAATGTACAACTACTGTGGAAAAGCATTGTGCAATTTCTTATAAATATGAACATAATTCTACCTGATGATCCAGCAATTCCACTTCCAGATATTTACCCAAGTAAATGAAAACATGTTGAGATAAAAGACTTGTACGGAATGTTCATTTCAGCTTTGTTAAGGATAGCATATTTGAAAACAACTTGATTTTCTTTATTCAGGAATACTGTGCAGCCATATAAAAGAACAAGATCATGTCTGTTGCTGGGACATGGATGGAAGTGGAAGCGGTTATCCTCAGTAAATTAACACAGGAACAGAAAACCAAACACCGCATGTTCTCACTTATAAATGGGAGCTGAACGATGAGAACACATGGACACATAGAGGGGAACAACACACACTGGGGCCAGTTGTGGGGGAGGGGGAGGGAGAGCATCTGAGATGAATAGCTAATGTGTGTTGGACTTAATAACTAGGTGATGGGTTGATCTGTGGAGCAAGCATGACACACGTTTACTTATGTAACAAACCTGTACACCCTATACGTGTACCTTGGAACTTAAAAGTTGAAAAAGAGGAAAAAAGAAAACAACTTGAATATCCATTATTTGGTCAATAGGTAAACAAATCGTCGTGTATTTGTATAATAGAATACTACTAGCAGTAAAAAGGAATGGACCACTGCTGCTTGCAACAACACAGATATATCTTGAAAACATGTTCAGTGAAAGAACCCAAACACAAGAGTCCATATACCATTCCTTCCTTATGAACTTCAGGAATAGGCAGAACTAATCTATGTGGGTAGAAATCAGAGTAATGGTTGTCTTGAGGTGGGAGTAGGGAGATAGACCAGGAAGGCACAGGAGGAAATTTTCTGGACTGGGTTTATATTTGCATCATCCAGTATAATAGCTATTAACCACATATGACTAGTGATCACTTGAAATAGGCTAATCCCAAATGTGATGTGCTGTACATATAAAATATATAACCTTAGTATGAAAACAAGTAAAATATCTTATTGATAATGTTTTAAAAATTGTTGCATATTGAAATGAGAATTTTTGGATGTATTGTGTCAAATAAAATATATTTAAAATATTTTACTTTTTTTACTTTTCAGATGTGGTTACTAGAAAATTTAAAAGGATATATGTGGCTCACATTGTATTTCTTTGGTCTCTATTTTAATTGAGGTGGCAATTATACCTTTATACCTGTATTTATGTACTTGTCAGAATTTACAATATCAAACTATACAATTAAGATCTGTTCTTTTTACAGTATGTTATTCTACTTCAGTAAAACAAAAGTATAAAAGCTACCCTTTTTTTTCATACCATGTACAATGTTTGGCATTTGGTGTACATTATGTCCTATATTAAACATCATAATAATCTTGTAATATAGGTGATATTTACTAATGGGTTTAGAAAGGCTAAGTAACATACCCAAATTAACTTGAAAATATTTGGTAACATGGAGATTTGGAGATATTCTTTTCATTTGACTATAATTCTTGTGGTTTTGCAGTTGTATCATGTTGCCTTACTAATTGTGATAAAAGCGTGAGTGTAATTTAGGAACAATTTAAATTTTACTGTCAGCCATTGACTGATTTCTCAACCTGTGTTCCATGTGGAGGTGAATGAGTCATAATATTTCTGAAAGATAATTCTCTAACTGCATAGGAATCAAGTAACATTGCTACTGATGTTTCAAGGAGAAAAAGAATGTTCAGTCTAAACAAATTGTCCAGGGTTGGAGAAGAAACATAGAATGTGCCAAAATTAAAATCAATACATTGTTCTGAAAAAGAGAGATTAACTTTTAACATTTTGTCTCCCAAAGTCCTGAGATGGGGATGTGAGGCAGTGCTTACTCCTGTATTTTCCTAATCAGCTGTGAGTCTGTTGTAGCAAAAATTAATAGGCGTTGCAGGATCATGAAGAAAAGCTCTTTCATCTTTTCCAGCTCCAAGAGGGTGCTATATTTTCAAAGCCAAGCATTGTATGATTGAGCAATAGATAAGGAGGGGGGGCGGCCTTTCCTGGGGATTCTTGACCGCTAGAAGAGTTCATTTCAGGCCATTTGTCACGGCAGTGATTTCCCCGGAAATACCCTGTGCCAAGGTTATGTTTTGGCTATTCTATCCCCTTTTATTTATTTATTTACTTTCTGAAATCATGGTAGAAGATAGTTGTCCCTGCCCTCTCTCATCATCCTAACCCTTTGTCTAGGGGCTCCTTTGGAGCACCATGGGGTGGGAATGATTTTCAATGGGACTCAGCAGGTTTGGAAGGTTTTAGGGAGTTAGTGTGGTATAAAAATGGCCAATAGAAATCCTGCATTTTGTTTAAGCATTTTTTAGCGTGGTAAATATAATTTAATATGGAAATGTGATCCATTGTCTAATGGCAGGTTTTCTCAGCTGTGTACAGTAAGGCTTCTGTCGCCTACTGTGGATTCAGTATTTATTACACTCAACCCTCTTTTGTTGTTCTTATGTTTTGTTTGTGGGACTTTTAAAGGTGATTGCCTGTCTAACCTTGCAGAAGAGTTTATTAAATTTAACTTGCTATGCATTAGAGAATGAATTTGTTGGTCTTTTTGAACAGCGCTCTATGTTATTAGTAGTTGGGGCATGTTTTTTTGATTCCTTCAGTTCTTCTTGGGCATGAAAACTCTTTTTGTACATTTGTTGAATCTATTTCCATGCTGAGCTTTTATATACTACACAATGACTCTTTGCAGTCGAAAGTTGTAGTTTGGCCTTATTTTAACTTTAAAAGGACAGCAGGAACTTACCTTTTATTAACATTCACTTTGCACCCTGCAAGTAGATTTTAAGTATGGTTTTCATTATCGAAATGAAATTTTAACTGACTGTATTATGTTTGTTTAATAGAATACCATTCAGTACACATAAGTCATGTATGAAATGGGTAGGGAAATAAAAAATAAAAGGTTTATTGCTTAAAAAGAAAACAATTATGTTGACTGCTATTCTTTAATTGATTGTTTTATTTAAAATAAAAAACATTTGGAGATCATGGAAAGTTGAATGCTATATCCAAACTTATAATAGGAAAATTTTAAATGGAGGTCTTAATATTTTACTACTTACAATTTTTGCTTCTATTCTTCAGTTCCCTTTTCTCTGCTGTCTGCCCTTTAGTATTCCCAGATTTGTTACGATCATTTAAGATACTTTACTCTGAAAATTTACAATTTCAACTTTCGAAGTTACTACATTTAGAATCTCCATTGCCCCTGTACTTTATTTTATCCATTTTGGGGTTTATTTTGTATAAAAGTTTATACAAGGCTTTTGTGTAAAAGTTCTCTCACTTGAATCAAAATCATGATCTCTGAGGATTATTAACTGACATGAGTAGTCTGTGACCAAACCTGAAGGCTGTTCAGGGTGTCCAGCCGTGAGTTTCCGGCTCTCAGTCACAAACCAAAGGGCATTCTTTAAAAGATCAAACGAGCTGGACACTGGGAGGGTTTTAATGATGCCAGTTAACATCAGAGGAGCTGGGCTCAGTGGTTGCAAATTGTGCTCATCTGAATAAATGCCACTGAGCTGGAAATAATGACATGACTAAAATGATGGTAATTGTGTGCTGTTCTACCATTCCAGTGAATAAAATATACTGGTTTAAGCTTATATAATGGGTAGGGTTTTTTTTTGGCCAGGGGGTAAATGGGGACAGAGAGTATAGAGACGGAATCACTGAAGGAGGGCAGTAGACGAAATGACATTAATGTTTTGAAAAGGTTTTGGAATTTGAAATCTGATTGGAAGCATTATGTTTGTACAAGAATTATTAGGTCTGTTTTAAAAAGTATTTTATTTAGCATGTACTCTCAAATGATCTAGAATTAAACTTTTATAAACAATGGTGTTATTTGTTGGGCTTAAACTCATTTCTGTGCTACATAAACATGTCCATAAAAACAGGAGTATCCCCACCTTCACCATGCCTAGGATAAAATATCACTGAGAGACTCATTTCCAAAAACTCTAATGATACCAAATTAGACTTAAACTTGATTAGATGAATAAAATCACATATACTGAAATTGTTAGTGAAAGAAGTTAACTTGCTTAAGGGAAATTTGGAATTAAGACAGCGAGACTGGTAAGTCTTTTCAGTTATATAATTTATCAGAAAGCCTCATCAGCATGCATATAAGCCCAGAAATTGTATTTGAACAATGCAATATATACCTTTTCTTTTAAAGGTGTTTAAGTTTAGAAACATTATAGTTGAAGGAAAAGGATTCTTAGAGTTCGTGGACTGTACTATTAGTTGGAGGTCATTCTAAAGCCTTTTTCATGTTTTGAATATACATTAGGTATCTTTTGTGATGTAGATGACATTATACCACATAGGTCTTG
>NW_016808463.1:302006-362400 GCF_001698545.2 Rhinopithecus bieti | reverse complement strand
TTTTTTTTTTTTTTTTTTTTTTTTTTTTTTTTTTTTTTTAATTTTGAGCTTTATTAAAAGCTGGGCTTATTTCTTTTCACAATAGCCTGGTGGAATGTATTATGCCTCAGGTTCTAAATTCAGCAGTAATGAGTAAGATGTTCTCTGGGGGAGAACATTCTTTTTGCTTCAGAGCCATGGCACACTGCCTCTACTTATGTAACTTGTCATTTGAGCAATTTACTTGCTTAAACAATTTGCGAGGTTATATGACTTTGATCTGAAATGGTAGAATAACAGGTCAAACAAAGTGATGTCATTGACCCTATTTCATTTATGGTGTACTTGTAACCTCAGTCAGAGTGGATTTCCTTCTGTTCCACTTGTTTGGCTCAGGTACTGTATCCATATTGTAGACTTCATAGAAAAGTGATTGGCAGTGACTTCTACTATGTAGGATCTTCAAAAGTTTTTAGATAGCTTAGGCTACTGAATCCAAATCTGTGGAGATAAAGCTTAGACTGTTTATTTTTTGAGTTCCCCATGACTTTGATGTTCAGTGAAGTTTGGGACCATTATTAGGAACACCAATATCTAAAGTGATTTATGTATAAGCCTGCCCATGGGGTATGGAAAGAAAATATTGGAGTATTTCTTATTTATCTTTTATCTTTAAAAGATAAATTAAGCTTCACTAATATGTAACATATGGATTGGTGGTTTCCTTACTTGCACTTACATCAGAGGATCATGTATTATGTACAGTAGCCAGGTATTCTGAAGGAAGAATGGAGAGTTCCACAATAAAGATTGGTTGTAATACCATCTCTCTGTTAGAATATGGCATTTCTTAGGAGTTTATGCATACCAGTTATATGAATTTATATTGTATATCTATATAGGGGTGTGTGTGTGTGTGTGTGTGTGTGTGTGTGTGTGTGTGTTTCCATCATTTTGTTAGCCATGCTTATTCCAGGTGTGGATTGTTAAAAGGTTTATGTGAGGCACTGTTAACCTTGGCTTTATGGAATTTCATTTCATTTTTTTTTAATTGAGACTAGGTCTCCTGCTGTTGTCCAGGCTGGAGTGCATGGCACAATCTCGGCTCACTACAACCTCTGCCTCCCAGGCTCAAGTGATCCTTCTGCTTCAGCCTTCCAAGTAGCTGGGACTAAAGGTGTGCACACCCACGCCTGAGCGATTTTCTTGTATTTTTTGTAGAGACTGGGTTTGCCATGTTGCCCAGGCTGGTCTCAAACTCCTCAGCTCAAGTGTCCCGCCCACTTAGGCCTCTCAAAGTGCTGAGATTACAGGTGTGAGCCACTGCAGCCGGCCTGAATTTCTTTATCCTTTATGGTTATGCTTAAGCATGACTCCACACAAAAATTACTTGCCTTTTTTTTTGAACCTTGCAATCACTTAATTTTTTTTTAATTTTTAAAGTTTATGGGTACATAGGTGTCTATATTTAAGGGGTATATGAGATATTTTGACACAGGCATTCAATGTCTAATAATTACATCAAGGTTAATGGAGGTATCCATCACTTCAAGCATTTATCATTTCTTTGTGTTATGAACATTCCAATTATACTCTTAGTTACTTTAAAGTAACTAAGTTACTTTAAAGTGTGCAATAAATTATTGACTGTAGTCATCCTCTTGTGCTAGACCTTATTCATTATATCTAACTACATTTTTGTACTCATTAATCATCCCTGCTCCTGACCACCAACTATCCTAGCCAGCCTGTTGTAAACATCCTTCTACTTTCTACCTCCATGAGTTCTTGATTGTTTTAATTTTTAGCTTCCACAATTGAGTGAGAACATGTGAAGTCTTTCTATATCTGGTTTATTTCACTTAATATTCTCCAGTTTCATCCATATTATTGTGAATGACAGAATCTCACTCTTTTTTTATGGCTGAATAGTATTCCATTGTGTATAAGTACAACATTTTCTTTATCCATTTGTCTGTCCTTGAACACTTAGGTTGCTTCCAGATCTTGGCTATTGCAAATAGTGCTCTAATAAACATAGGAGTGCAGATATCTCTTTCATATAACTGATTTTCTTTCTTTTGGATATACACTCAGCAGTAGGATTCCTGGATCATATGTTAGTTCTATTTTTAGTTTGTTTAGGAACATCCATATTGTTCTTCATAGCAGCTGTACTAATTTACATTCCCACCAACAGTGTTTGAACGGTCCCCTTTCTCCACATTATTGCCAGCGTTCTTTATTGACTATCTTTTGGATATATCATCCTATCTCATTTAGGGTGAGATTATATCTCACTCTAGTTTTGATTTGTATTTGTCTGCTGATCAGTGACATTGAGCACATTTTCATATACCCGTCTGCCATTTGTATGTCTTCTTTTGAGAAATGTCTTCAGATCTCTTGCTCATTTCTTAAGTGAAGTATTAGATTATTTCCTATATAATTGCTTGAGCTCCTTTTATATTCTGGTTATTAATTCCTTGTCAGATGGATAGTTTTCAAGTGTTTTCCCCCTTTCTTTGTTGTCTGTTCACTTTGTTGATTATTTTCCTATACAGAAGTGTTTTAGCTTGATGTGAGCCCATTTGTCCATTTTTGCTTTGGTTGCCTGTCTTTTTGATTTGCATTTCTCTGATGATCAATGATGTTGAGCACCTTTTCATCTACCTGTTTGCCATTTGTGTGTCTTTTTTTTCAGAAAGGTCTGTTCAGATCTTTTGCCCGTTTCTTAATTGGATTATTATATTCTTTTCCAATTAAGTTGTTTGAGTCCCTTATATATTCTGACTATTAATTTCTTGTCAGATGGATAGTTTACAAATATTTTCTGTCATTTTGTGAGTCATCTTCACTTTGTTGATTGTTTCTAGAAGCCCAGACCAATGTCCTGGAGTATTTCTCCATTATTTTTAAAAATTTAAGTCTTCAATCCATTTTGATTTGATTTTTTTTTTTTTGAGATAGAGTTTCACTCTTGCCCAGGCTGGAGTGCAATGGCGTGGTCTTGGCTCACTGCCACCTCTGCCTCCCAGGTTCAAACGATTTTCCTGCCTCAGACTCCCAAGTAGCTGGGATGACAGGTGGCTGCCACCATGCCTGGCTAATTTTTGTTTTTTGTTTTTTAGTAGAGACAGGGTTTCACCATGTTAGCCATGCTGGTCTTGAACTCCTGACCTCAGGTGATCCACCCACTTCGGCTTCCCAAAGTGCTGGGATTACAGGTGTTGGCCACCATGTCTGGCCCTGATTTGATTTTTTTATATGCTGAGAGATAAGGGGCAAGTTTCATTTTTCTGCATATGATTATCCAGTTTTCCCAGCACTATTTATTGAGGTGACTGTCCTTTCCCGTGTTTGTGCTTGGCATCTTTGTCTCAAATGAGTTCACTGTAGATGTATGGATTTATTTCTGGCTACTCTATTCTGTTCCATTGGTCTATGTGTCTGTTTTTATGCCATTATCATGCTGTTTTGGTTACTATAGCTTTGTAATATTTGAAGTCAGGTAATGTGATTCCTCCAGTTTTGTTGTTTTTGCTTGGGATGGTTTTGGCTATTCTGGGTCTTTTGTGGTTCCATGTAAATTTTAGGACTATATTTTCCATTTATGTGAAGAATGTCTTTGTTATTTTGATAGGGATTGTAGTGAATCTATAGATTGCTTTAAATAATATGGATGTTTTAACAATATTGATTCTTCCAATTTATGAACATGGAATATCTTTCCATTTTTTGTGTGTGTGTCCCCTTCAGTTTCTCTCATCAGTGTTTTATAGCATTCATTGTAGAACTCTTTTACTTCTTTGGTTAAGTTTATATTTAGGTATTTTATTTTATGTAGAGGTATTTCATTTTATTTTATTTTGTGTATAGATCTCTTCTTTGGTTAAGTTTATACTTAGGTATTTTATTTCATTATTATAAATATTATAAGTGGAATTACTTTCTTGTTTCTTTTTTTTTTTGGATTATTTACTGTTTGCTTATAGAAATACCACTGATTTTTTAATGTGTGTGTGTGTGTGTGTGTGTGTTTTTATTCTTTAACTTTCCTGAATTTATTTGTCCTAATTTTTTTTGGTGAAGTCTGTAGGTTTTTTCCAATATATGATTATTTCAACTGCAAAGTAGGGTAATTTGACTTCTTCAATTTGGATGCCCTTTCTTTCTGTTGTCTAATTGCTCTAGCTAGGACTTCAGTTATGTGTTGAATAACAGTAGTGAAAATGGGCATCCTTAGTCTTGTTCTAGATTGTAGAGGGAAGGATTCCAGCTTTTCCCCATTCAGTATGATACTAGCTGTGGGTCTGTTTTATATTGCTTTTATTATGTTGAATATGTTCCTTCTATCCCAGTTTTTTTTAGGGTTTTTATCGTGAAGGGATGCTAATGTTGAATTGTACTGAATGCTTTTCCAGCATCAATCGAAATGATCATGATTTTGGTGCTTTGTTCTATTGATGTGATATGTCACATTGATTTGCATATGTTGAACCATCCGTGCATTCCTGGGATAAGTACCACTTGGTCAGGATGAGTGATCTTTTTAATATGTTATTGAATTTGGTTTGCTATTATTTTATGGAGGAGTTTTGCATCAGTGTTCATCAGGGATGTTGACCTAGAGTTTTCTTTTCTTTTTTTTTATTTGCGTTTTTCTGGTTTTGGTATCAGTGTAATACTGGCCTTGTAGAATGAGTTTGAAAGTACTTCTGTGTCCTCTATTTTTTGTAATAATTTAAGTAGTATTGATTTTACTTCTTCTATAAATGTTTCATACAACTCATCAGTGAAGCCATCAGGTTCTGGGCTTTTTCTGATGGAAGACTTCTTATTTTGGCATTGATCTCCTTACTTGTTATGGGTCCGTTCAGGTTTTGGATTTCTTCCTAGTTCAAATTTGTTGGTATGTGTCTAAGAATTTATTAGTTTCATCTAAGTTTTTCAATTTATTGTCATATAGTTGCTCATTGGTAGCCTCTACTGATCCTTTGAATTTCTTCAGTATTAGTTGTAATGTCTCCTTGTTCATCTCTGATCTTATTTGGGCCTTGTTTTTTTTTTTTTTTTTTGTTAGTCTGGCTAAAGATTTGTCAGGTTTTTTTTTTTAAATCTTCTCAATAAAACAACTTTTGGTTTTATTCATCTTTGTATTGTTTTCTTGACTTCAATTTTATTTATTTCTCTTCTCATCTTTGTTATCTTTTTCTAACTTTGGGTTTGATTTGCTCTTGCTTTTCTAGTTCTTGAACATGTATCATTAAACTGTTTATTTGATGTTTTTCTACTTTATTGATGTAGGTGCTTATTAATGTTGAATTCTATCTTAGTAGTGCTTTTGCTGTATCCCATAAGTTTTGATAGCTCATGTTTCCATTTTTATTTGTTTCGAGTTTAAAAATTTCCTTCTTAGTTTCTTTATTGACCCCAGTGGTCATTTAGGAGCATATTGTTTAATTTCTATGTGTTCGTATAGTTTCCAAAGTTATTCTTGTTATTAATTTCTAGTTTTATTCCATTGTGGTCAGAAAAGATACTTTACATGATTTTGTTTTTCAATTTCACAATACTATTTGTGGCCTAATCTTTGGTCTATCCTTGAAAATGATCTCTATGCTGAGGAGAAGAATGTGTATTTCTGCAGCTGTTGGATGAAATGCACTGTAAGTATCTATTAGGTCTATTTGTTCTGTACTGCTCATTACGTATTTTTGTTGATTTTCTGTCTGGATAATCTGTCTAATGCTGAAGGTGGGTTGCTGATGTCTCCAGCTATTATTGTCTTGGGGTCTATTTCTCACTTTAGCTTTAATAATATCTGCCTTTATATCTGCGTATGCCAGTGTTGGGTGCATATATATGTATAGTTTTTTATCCTCTTGCTGCATTAACCCCTTTATGTCATGACCTTATCCTTTTTATGGATTTTGTCTTGAAATGTGTTGTCACTGCTCCTGCTCTTTTTTGGTTTCCGTTGGCATGTACTATCTTTTCCATCCCCTTAATTTCAGTCTATGTCTGACTCTATAGGTGAAGTATGTTTCTTGTAGACAGCAGATAGTTGAATGTTGTTTCTTCAGTCTATTCAGCCACTGTCTTTTGATTGCAGAGTTTAGGCCATTTACATTCTATGTGATTATTGATAAGTAAGGACTTATTACTGCCATCTTGTTCATTGTTTTCTGGTTGTTTTGTGGTCTTCTCTACCATACTTCCTTCCTGTCTTCCTCTTTGTAAAAGTGATTTTTTTCTCTGGTAATATATTTTAAATTTTTTACTTTTTGTTTTTTGTATATCTCCTGTGAGTTATTGATATGAGGTTATCATGAAGCTTGCAGATAACATCTTACAACCCATTATTTTAAACTGATGAGAACCTAAGTCTGCAAAACAAACAAATCTAATAAAACTCTACACTTTAACTTCATCCTTCATGGTTTTATCTTTTGTTGTTTCTGTGTATATCTTATATGCTGTCTATGTGTTAAAATATGTTAGCATTATTTTGATAGCTTTATTTTTTAGTTTTTCTATTCAAGATGTGACTAGTGTACATACTATAATTACAGTGTTATAATATTCTGTCTTTGTTTGTGTACTTACTATTTACCAGTGAATTTTGTGTTTTCGAGATGATTTCTAAATCCTTTTCTTTCAGATTGAATAACTCCTTTAGCATTTCTTAGGGGGCAGGTTTGATGTTGATGAAATCCCTCTGATTTTGCTTGTCTGGGAAAGTCCTTATTTTCTCTTTCATATTTGAAGGATATTTTTACTGGATATACTATTCTAGGATATAAATTTTTTTCCTTCAGCACTTTAAATATGTCATGCCACTCTCTCCTAGCCTGTAATGTTTCCACTGAGAGTCTGCTGCTAGACTTATTGGAACGATTTTGTATGTTATTTGTTTCTTTTCTCTTGTTGCTTTTAGGATCCTTTTAAAATCCTTAACCTTTAGGAGTTTGATTCTTAAATGTCCTGAGGTAGTCTTATTTTGATTAAAACTGCTTGGTGTTCTGTAACCTATGTGTACTTGAATATTGGTATCTTTCTCTAGGTTTGGAAAGTTCTTTGTTATTATCTCTTTAAAAATCTTTGATTTTGATCTTTCTTTCTACCTCCTCTGAACCAGTAACTCTTAGATTTTCCTTCTCTATGGTTCATGTATACAGCATGTAATGAAATACACATATATTCTAGTGTGCTACTAGTAGCTACTAGAACCATTTAGGACTGGTTAGGGTTTAGAGTCAGCAGTTACAGAGCAATATTAAAAGAAGGTTTGACTCTAAGTTATGATTCTAAGTTAGAAATGAAAGACAACCTTGGGCCAGGCAAGTGAACCTGCTTTCTAAGCCAACTCCAGTTCCTTGAAAAGTTAAACATGGAGTTACTATATGACCCAGAAAGCCCATTTCTAGGAATGTACCCAAGAAAAGTGCAACTATATAAACTACACATGAATATATGAATATTCATAGCATTATTCATAATGGCCCTAAAGTAGAAACCACCCAGCTGGCCATTTAGCCAACTGACCATTTTTATTTTTATTTAATCATTCATGTTTATTTCTCCAACTAAAATTTGTGTTCCTACTATGCATAAGGCTCTTTTAGATGTTAGAGCTATAATGAGATAAAGGGCAGACATGGTTCTTACCCTCAGGAAATTTCCATTCTAAGTTGGCTTTCTTACCAAAAGGGCATTTTGCTTTTGCCTTTTTTTTTTTTTTTTTTTTTTTGGAGACAGAGTCTCACTTTGTCACTCAGGCTGGAATGCAGTGGTGTGAGCTCGGCTCACCGCAACCTCTGCCTCAGCCTCCCGAGTAGCTGGGACTACAGGCATGTGACACCACACACGCCTAAGTTTTGTAGTTTTAGTGGAGACAGGGTTTCACTATGTTGGCCAGGCTGGTCTCGAACTCCTGACCTCAGGTGATCCGCCTGCCTTGGCCTCCCAAAGTGCTGGCATTACAGGTGTAAGCCAGTGTTCTCAGCCTTATTTAACCATTAATGGTACACTTACCTGTTTTCAGTTGTGATGAAATCTACAAAGCAGAGATCTAAGTCACTTTGTGAATTTAGAGGATTTAAACTAATCTGAGAATGTCAGTAAAATTCTTATTATTAGTGAGATATTTTCTAATTGTTAATAATGAAGTTAATGTGGTGGGTTTATTGAGTGATTTTTGTTTCTCTTTCGTGACATTTTCCTGCCTCTCAGGTTTGTGTCCATTTGTTTTTATTCCATGCCTCCTTCTATATTTGACATCTTGATTTACTGTAAATATTTATTTTCATGTTTGTATTTCTGTGAGCTACTTTGGGGGCATAATCCCTTTCTAATTTCTTTCATAATCTCTAGTCCTAGTCCTCAATAGAGGGAAGAGTTTATTATGAGACTTCAGTGTCTGGTTGTTTATGAGACATTTTGAGTTGTCCAGTAAATGTCGAATTTCACATTCCCTCCCTCATTGTCTCAATCAATTTTTACTTATTAGAATATACATATTGGTTTTTAAAGTGCTTTTATTACATGACACACATGTGATGCTCAAAATTAGAAAATACGGATTAGCAGAGTTAGAAGCAAAAATTTACCCATATGTCACTATCCAGATATAACTCTAATAATAATTTGCCATATATAATTTCATGCCTTTTTCTGCACATGTCTGTATGTCTATGAGTATTTTTAGAAATGAGATTGTACTGCACATATTTATTATAACCTGATTCTTCTCCTCTTGATATATTTTATGCACCTTTTCCTGGATATATATGTGTGTGTGTGTGTGTGTGTGTGTGTATATGTATGGCACGTGGTATATCATTGTACATGCCATGTATTGTCCATTTACTGGTCCTTTATTGATGGATATTTTATTAGATTGTTTCCAATTTTTTAATGTCATCTACAGTGCTGCAGTGATCAGCTTTAGAGCTAAACCATAGTACATATCTCTTATTATTTCTTTATAATAAATTTTTAGAAATGGGGCTGCTGGTCCAATGATGCATAATTACCATTTATAAAGATTTCTCCCATATGGACTCCTACCTGTATTATGCGGGAGTGCTGCTTTCCCTATAAGCTCTTCTGCATAGGATATGTTTTTTTATATGTGTCTTCATTTTTTTTTGGAAAACATGGTTGACCATTGTAACTAAATTTCTGATTCTTTCATTTATGTACTAAATGTGAACTGTGTGCAAATGCTAACATAATAAGCATTATTGATGATTTCATTACAGCTATGTGAGGATAAACTATATGATGTATTGAAATAAATGTGAAAATAGAAGGAAATCTCAAATGTTTATTATGAATTTTTGCCCTAGAAATTTACATTTACTTTCTAGTAGTATGGACTTGGAGAGTTGTAAGGAGGAGTGCTCACACATCTTCTAGACTCAAGTTAGACATTTAGGCACATTTCTCAGGGTTTCCAGGCTAGAATATGTCTGTTTCAGTCATTATGTTGGAGAGCACTTCCTCAGCCACATGTGCCCTGTCCATTTATCTGTGGCTACACTTAGGTTTCTGAGTGTTGAAACTAAGAAATCACTGTGGAGAAATGCATACTCTTTATTTCTATGTGAAGTTTCTGCCCAGTTTTGCCTTTTTCACCTCCTGGAGATTAGGCTGCGGAGAATCAAAGGAAACTTCCGAATGTCCTTTATTCTCTTTCTTAAAGCTTAAAACCAGAACCAACCTAGATGGAAACAGCCAACATCTGGGTGCCCCTCTTTCTCTTTAACTGGACTTCGTCAGCTCCAGCCCCAAACTGTTTTAGCAGCCAAAAGCCCAGTACATAAGAGTGAGGATTAAAGAGAGTGAAGGAGAAATGAGAGCTTTTAAAATCTCTTTAATTCTAGTATTAGGCCTGGGAGCATTCTTCAAACAATGTTATGGGAGTTTCATGATTAGTACACTTGACTGTGTTAGATGAATCAGATGCCAAATGAGCACCCTATGTAGCAAGGCTTGTTAGACTCTAGAAATGGTGTTGATTAATGTAGAAAGTAGAGTGATTGCCATGTAAGTTGAATTCTGATGATACATATCCAGCGTAGTGCTGAAAATAGGTGGTGGTCCAATGTCCAGTTCATCATTGGAAAATTACCCTAAGTTAAAGAGTTAATGTAACAGAATGTAATCTTAATACTGTTGCCAAGAGAAGACATTTTAGTGCTTACCCATTGCCAAATACTATGCCAAGTCTTTTTATAAACGTCTTCACAGTAACTTTGTAAGGTTGTTATTAGTATTACCTTTCATGTTACAGATGTGGAGACTGAGGGTCACATAGCTACTTAGTGGCATGGGCAAAGTTTGACCTAGATTTCTCTGATTCCAAAACATCAGTTCCCCTGGTGTCAAGTAGAACCATGCTAAATCCAAGCTTTTTTGGTAAATAGCTTTATTGAGATAAAATTTATATATAATGCAATTCACCCATTCAAATCATGCAGTTCAGTTGTTTTCCCACAGACTTGTACAGTCATCACCACAAATAAGTTTGGAACATTTTCATCATCCCCAAAAGGAACTCTGCATTCCTTAGCTACTATCCTCACAATCCTTCATCTCTCCCTACCCCAGCCCTACACAACCAATAATCTACTTTTAGTTTCTATAGGGACTGTTTGGGACATTCTATGTAAATGGAATCATGCAGTATGTGGTATTTTGTGACTGGCTTCTTTCACGTAGCATAATGTTTTCAAGGTTCTTGCATGTTGTAGTGTGTTAAGTCTAAATTCTTATAATGCTGCTATTATTTTATTTGAGAACCTGCAGGAAGCTCTTTAGTCCATCTGCTCAGAATTTTTTTTATTTTTTTAGCTTCATGCAGTATTATTTCCTGGTCTGTGTTTATGGATTGTGTAGTTACCACCAGCCATATTATTTGGTTGGGTGTGACAAGAATAGTGGTTAATTCCTGGATTATGCTTTGGGAAAGGAGGGGCGATAATCATGCTTGGCAATAAGAGTATGTAAGATATCCTTGGAATTATATTAAGTTTTCCATGTAGAAGAGGTTTGGCTTTATTTTGCAAAATAAGAACAGCTGTAGTAAACCTCCAAGTTTCCCTGTAAAACAAAATTTAAGTGAGTGAATAGAAAAAACATAATTGTCAGTTCTTATGAAAGAATGATCATTTCGCCAAATGTCTTTAAAAGAGAAGACAATAATGTTAGATGTCATGTGAAAATAAAGTTTTTATGTAAGGTATAGGGAAGTGAAAAGCAAAATAAAATTAATTTTAATTATAGAAAAATGATTAAGGATCAAATTCATAAAATGAGTATATTTCTTTTAAAGTAAGACTCAAGTATTCTAAGAGTATGACAGGAAAGTCAGAAATTATGGGGTGTAGGGGCTAAGGGAAAACTTCCTCTCTGCTCTCCAAAGATTTGCTGAAAATCACTGACAAAAAGGGAGATTAGTAAGTGCATACAAATTTATTTGATCATAGTTTTACATGGTGTGGAGTCCTTCAGAATTAAGATCCAGAGATACAGGAGAAACAGTTAATTTGTATGCTTAGCTTCAAGAAAGTATGGGTGGCCATGTAGAAATATGACTGGACAAAACAGGCATGATTTGATGCTAATAGACTGAGTGGGGAAACCCAGCAAGGACTGTCCAGTTAAATTCTTCTTCGTCTCTCTGAGCTTGCATTCCCTCCTGGGTCTGGGTCAGGACCCTCTCTGGAATAGGGGTCTCATGGCCTACAGTCAACAGTGTAGGTCAGGTAGTTTCTTTATGGCCAGTTTTTACACAGAAAGGTGGTGGGGAGGGTTAGAGTAATATGTTTAGATCTTATTGCTGGTTTTGGGGAAAAGAGTTCTGGTTTCCATGGGATTCTAGTTTCTGTGGCTAGCCTCTAGGAAGACAGAGGGGTCAGAGACAAGAGGGTAAGAAAAGGTCAGAGAGAGCTGCTTCCAAGACCTTCATTTTGGGGTACCATTCTCTGAGACCTGTAAGGGGAAGAAAAGAAGGTTAAAAATCACTATAAACCACAGAGTTAACCACCGTGTATGTATAATGAGAAAGGAATCATGCTGTACACATTCTTTTGCAACTTGTTTTATCAGCCAACAGTTTACCAGGGGCACCAAGTCATGTTGGTAATCCACTTTTGTCATCTAATTGAATGAACAAATGGCTGTACTGTAGTTTATGAATTTCCTATTGTGGGATATTTAAGTTGTTTTCTATTATTATTATTTTTTTAAATAAATCACACTGTGATAAATGTTTTTGTATCTCTATGTTTGTAAGTGCCTTTATTATTGGGTAGATTTGCATTTCTGGTGAAACAGACAATTAGGTTTGAAAAGAATTGAGAAAAAAGCATTATTTCTCTGTACTCTCAGCTTATAATAGGCAAGCAGTTTAGACAGAAGGTGCTTTGTTTTATTTTAATTTGGACAAAATATATAAAAAAGGATTTTATTAATGGCCAAGCCAATATACTTTTCCAGTACCTCCTTCACTTCTCTTGAGTGAAAAGAGCCATGAAAAGCTTTCCTTATAGACATCTCCCTCCTCTCCTGGACTCTAGGACCTTCTACTTTCTTGGTTCTCCTACTTTGCTAACATTTCTTCTTGATGCCCTTTGTTTCCTCATCTTTTAAAATATATTTTCCACAGCATGTGGACTCTTTTTGAAATCAACCGTCTATCCTCTCCTTTCCCCCAACAGTTGCTGTCTGCTTTCTTGAAACTATATCTGTTTTTTTCTTCTTCTTCTTTTTGTTTTTTTTAACTATTGTTGTACTATAGATGTTTTTCTGCAGTATTCTAATATACTCAGTCAATCTTAATGTAGACTTCTGGGAATAACTTAACCAATATTAATAGCTCACTTACACTTGCAGAGTTTTTACATATAGAATTTTGAACTCTTTATTATTTGCTTAGGACAGCTTTGGTTTTGCTGTACTCTCAAGAGATTTGGGTCCAAAGAGTTAGCATCTTTAATTTGCAGTGAAAAAAATCACTAAAGCCATGGTCTACAAACTCATGAACATGGGGTATTTGAAGGCTTTTTAAGGGATAGGCAGCCATGTTAGCTTTAGTAACTACATTTCCAGATCTTCAACTTCACTATGTACTCTTCCCTGATATTTATCTGCATTAAACTGTTTCTCCTTTCCCAACTGTCCTTTCATAATTGCCTCCTTTCTATCCTACAAAAAGAAGGTGTATCTCTACTTGTAAATCTTTCTTAGTTCATTGCTCTCCGGTATAAAAATTTCAGGGCATTGAACAAAGAGACAATTCAAAATATTGATTTTTGGGGAAGCATTTTTTATCAAGGCACCATCTTGTTCTTCTACTGAGACCACACCATTTCCGATTTTTTAAACCTTTTATGTTTGGTAATTACTTACCAATATTTGTAATATTTATGTTTTGAGTAATTATATATTAGCAATAATCATAACAATGATGCAACTCAAAATTTAAACTCTTAGTCTTATGATCATAAGAAATAAAATAATTTTAATTTATAAATTTATTTTGTTATAGAGGCATATGAGGTGACCGATAGCAGACTCTGAACCATTAAATATATTAGAATACAATTATGAAACATAACTGTAATAGAAATACAATTTCTTTTCAAAACATTATATTATTTTATTTTTTATTTTCTTATTTTATAGATTTAGGAGGTACAAGTGCAGGATTGTCACATGACAGAAATACGCTGTCGAGGAAGAAAATATATACAATTTTGGAGTGTTAGAGACATCTTTTATATAGATTTTATGAAATGGATGATGGTAGATATAAAATTACTGTGGCATTTTATCTAATTGTATAAACTTATTAGAATGTTATAGCAATTTTATTTTAAAATAGAAGTATTTACCANAAAAACATTATATTATTTTATTTTTTATTTTCTTATTTTTATAGATTTAGGAAGTACAAGTGCAGGATTGTCACATGACAGAAATACGCTGTCGAGGAAGAAAATATATACAATTTTGGAGTGTTAGAGACATCTTTTATATAGATTTTATGAAATGGATGATGGTAGATATAAAATTACTGTGGCATTTTATCTAATTGTATAAACTTATTAGAATGTTATAGCAATTTTATTTTAAAATAGAAGTATTTACCATATGTTAGAAAACAAGTCTTCTGCAGTCTTTATGCTTTTAAATGCCAATTTACATGATTTTCAAAGCTTTTTTAGGAGTTGCATGAGCAAAAAGCATTTAAAGACTCCTACCTTCAGTTATGCTTCAAACTTGATTTTCTTTTATCATATATGATTTAATTGGCCTAATTTAAATTGGTATAATTGGAAGTTAAAAAGACACAAGAGTGTCTGGCACATAATTGCTCTTTAATATTATTTCCTCCAGGAACTCCTTTCTGATCTTTGCTCTCTTCCTTAACCAGGTAATCTCTCCGTCTATATCTAGTATGAAACTTCTGCAGTTTTGCTTAACACAAGGTTTTGTAATTCATGTTTATGTATCAGTCTCTACTACCTGATGCTAAGCTCCTTGAAGATAGAAAGTATGTTTTAGCAACTAACCTCCTCCCCCAAAGTGCCCAGCTTAGTACCTGGTACATAGCAGTTGCTAAGTTCACATTTCTTGAACTGAAGAATAAAGAAGATAAATAATTAGTCTTATGAAAATATTAGATAACCTTAAGTTGGTTTAAGTGTCAGGGTTTCTCTTGTCTATCTCTAGTGAAAACTTATTCCTTTGCATATTTTGTAGGAATAATTTCAAAAGTTACCACTTTCAAACAAAGTTGAAAACCATGAAAGGGTTTTTTTTCTTTTTTTTTTTTTCATTGGGGAATGGGGTGTTATTATTTAGTTCCACTGGTATATTAAAAAAAATTTTTCCATCTAGTGTCTTTATCTGAAAAGAAAGGGATTAGAAAATATGATGTCCCTGTTTCTAAAACCAGATTATCTGCGTACATGTTCTGACTTTTATCTTCATGCTTCCTTTAGGTGGAAGAGCAGTGTGGAAGGTTAAACTTTGGAATTAATTGTGAATTTGACTTTATGGCGGCAACACATCAGAATTCCTGATATTGGAACAATTCAAGTAAAATCCAGGACTTATTGCCGTCACATTTCTAATTTCCTACCTGTTTTTTGAAATTTTAAAGTAAATTCACTAATAAAGTCTAATATCTGGTAACTGAAAGTATGGTTTTATAACTAGCAGCTTCTGTGTCACCTGGCAGCTTGAAACAAGAATCTTAGGCTCTCCTCTAGACCTACTGAGTTAGAATCTGTAGTGCGATGAGATCCTTTCACCACAGGAGATTCAAGTGTACATTAAAGTTAAAGAAGCATTAGTCTAATCTGATTGCTTAGCTGTATCCAGTTAATAATCACATAGTCTAGTTCAGTAGTTGGCAAACCATGGCTGACTCTTCCAATCCAGCCCACTACCTTTTTTTGTAAGTAAAGTTTTATTGGAGCACAACCATGCTCATTTGTTTATGTATTGTCCATGGCTGCTTTCTTGCTACAGTGATAGAACTGAGTAGTTGTAATAGTGACCATGTGGCCCTTGAAACCTAAAATGTTAGTTCTCTGGCCCTTGACAGAAAATGTGCTCTGCCCTGTCCTAGCTGGTGATAGGTCAGTTACCACCTTTGAGATGAGTGCTTTTTTATGCCAAGCACTGTTCTAGATGCTGCATTTGTTTGGCTGGAAAAATCTTGTTTATCCTTGTTTAAACCTTGCTTTGGGGAACTATTTTGTTGTGATTCACTAGCTTTCTAGCACTGAAGAACAAAGTAATTCCTAAGAAGTTTTACTAAAATGTTTCCTTTTTCTCTCTTGAACTTGTAGATTATAGGTTTTGTCTTTAGTCTTGATTTTCTTAAGAAGAAACTTGTTTGTTTCTATGAAAAGGGACCACAGGAATGTTTGTTCCTTGTTATTAGGGGGTTGTAATTAGTTGTGTGAGCCACTCAGGCTTAAAAGACTGATCTTTCCTATTGTTTATCCATGAAGAATTCATCAGTTCTGTTATCCCCAGATCTGTGGATACTTAGGGTGGGGTGGGAGGATAGAGGAATCATTTTCATTGAACATGTAATCAGGTTATGTTTCAGTAACTCTCAACATTGGTTACTTAGAAATGCATTCATGGAATTCTATCTTTGTAAAGTGGACTAAACTCAGTAGGTATTTCTAAAAACTTTATCTTTGAAGTTTAAAGTGTCTCTCTAAATTGTTCTTAGTGTCTCTGAAGTGACTGCCTAATTCATCAATTGTTTTTGATACACAGCATATTGATTTTAAATATGAAATGACAGTAAACTATATTTCTCAGTCTCTTTCTACAGTTCACCTATAGCCTCTTTAGCCCTTTTTAACATTAAATGGGTGATATTTTACTCTTGTTGCTAGTAAATACTCAATTTGCTTTACTTTTAATTTTGTATCTGCTGAACAACTTCCCAGTAGTTTGATTTATTGAGTCTTAAGCTATGTTGATTGAATTTCTGTAATTTTCCTTTATTATCTTGGAGTCTAATCTCTATTAGAAAAGAGGAAGGAGCTGGCCTTTACAAAAAAATTTCCTCTCTTTTTTTTAGGGGAATAAAGCCCTAATCATTTTCTTCTCAAGGTATTTTTTGACATATTCTTCCTATGAATTTGCTAGTTCATCCTGGAAGAATGTCCACCAAAAAATAGATAATTCATACAGATAGAATCTGGCAAAACTGAAAAGTGAATGTCCCTGTAGGGAGTTCTTTGTGTCATTCTTTCTCTTCCTGCAGAGAAATCAATGGAATTTGCATTGGAAAATACTGTTTCTTATGGAAGTATCATAGGGAACTGTAACTTCTCACTTGGGGGAATAAAAAAGAAACCTAACATCTCTGGCTGTTGAGTAGTGAGTCTCTCGGGTGGCTTGATAGTCTAGATCAATCGGTTTAAAAATGTCTCTGTTTTACTTGTGTCACACAAATCTGAACCTCTTCTATTCAGATATTAGAATTGTAAGTGTGTACTACAAACTGCCAAATAGTTTTTCAGAAATACAGAATAATTTAAAAAGTTTCTTTTACACCTCTTTTGGAAATGTCATGGTGATGTTAAGGGTTGTTAATATGAGAGTAGCTTTACTACAACAAGTCCAGATATTTTTGATTCTCTAAAGCATAGTTTGGGATTTAGATATGTTCATCTACATTCTTTGCCATGAACAGGACAAAAGTTGTCCAACTATATTAGAAAATCATCAGAATTACTACTAAATTATAATCATTTAGATTATAAGTGAATTTTAAAAGGTACTTCAATATCTGTTTCTCTTTTTTTCTTTTCCCCTACAACACTGCCTTGATAATAAACTAGTCTCAGACATTAAAAGGCTGTGGAATTGCTTAAATAAACCTGTGCTAGTCATTTTTAAAAATACTTAACAACCCCTAACCCTATATTATTAGGATAAGAAAGAATGTTATTTTTCTCATTGTTTCTGCTCCATTGATTGTGTCTCTTCAAACTCTCTTTTATCCCGTTATTGTGTTTTGGTAACAGAAGCATCCTGTTTTATGAATTGTGTGCGCTGCATTAGCTTAAGAGGGCTTCACTGTGTGATGATGACTTGAGTCCTTTAATTGCGAAGGCAGTTTCTTTTACCTTCATTATGAAAAGGGCAGATAAGGCAGTTTTCATAGCCTAAAGGTTTTTTTATAAAGCTTTCCCTCTGTTGGAGTAAAGAATCAGGACAAAAGGAGTAGGCTGTTCTCAGGAATTTCTAGAAATAGCTTTTGAAAGTAAAATTAGGAGATAGCTCTCTGTTCCTCTGCATAAGAACAAAGTCATTTTTACAGCACAGGAATTAGAAGGAAAAGCTCTGATTCTTCTGGGGTTCACTATTTTTTTTTTCTATTGGTTATAACAACAATAGCTATATTTTTCAGTGTATAAAGTAGGTTTATGTACAGTGTCTCCATATGGGCTTTACTGGTAACCTTGTGCTGTACATAGAGCAGGTGTTACTAGTATTATTTCCATTTTGCAGCTGGGGAAACAGATTGAGGGAAATTATTTACTTCACCATAGTCACATAGCTACCAAATCAGAGACCTTGATTTCTGTCTTTAAAATGTGCTCTTCCCAGCATACCACACTGCATAAAGTCTTCTTTAATCTGTACTGTTTAGTGTTGGTAAGATTCTTGTGGAAGAATAACATGGGAAATTGGTAAGATTCTTGTGGAAGAATGACATGGGAAAAGTATCATTCTTCCCCAGCAACAAAGTACGCATAACATAAACACTTAGGATGAAATGACTTCTTCAGTATCTTAGAGACAGACTCAGAGCATTCTCAGTCATTTGTACATAAATATTCATTTTTTTTTTTTTTTTTTTTGAGACGGAGTCTCGCTCTGTCGCCCGGGCTGGAGTGCAGTGGCCGGATCTCAGCTCACTGCAAGCTCTGCCTCCCGGGCTTACGCCATTCTCCTGTCTCAGCCTCCCGAGTAGCTGGGACTACAGGCACCCGCCACCTCGCCCGGCTAGTTTTTTGTATTTTTTAGTAGAGACTGGGTTTCACCGTGTTAGCCAGAATGATCTCGATCTCCTGACCTCGTGATGCGCCCGTCTCGGCCTCCCAAAGTGCTGGGATTACAGGCTTGAGCCACCGCACCGGGCAATATTCATATTTTGTATGTGGATGATTTCTAGGTATTATCCTGCATGGTTGATTGATTGATTACATGTTTTGCCCCTACTTTTCAATGGTAGATTTAGCATTGTGGGATGGCAGTTTCCTTAGAACTTTTGAATTCCTAATCTAAAATCACTGCATACCCATTGATTTGCATTTTTAATAATTCAACTAATTTTCACAGAATTAAATTAATATTTAAGTTAAACTTGAATATGCTTTACAAAGAATGGCAATAGACAGCTTTTTTTTTTTAATTTAAAAGGAAAAAATGTCATACCTGGAAGAATGCAAGCATTAAACCATACAAACTATAGTCTAACCAATTTAATTGAGTTATATGGAAAAAATTGTCACAGGAAAAGTTACTTCATCATTATAATTTTATTTATTTATTAAAACTTCCCATATATATAGAAATGATGTGGTGTAAATGGTGATAATAAAAAGGGGGGGTGAATCCTATTCCTTTTCCTCATTTTTCTATGTTAAATATGAATATGTAGTTATTAAACAAATATGTTGTCAAGGAACTAGCAGAAGAGATGAGACTGGAGGAATAGATAGAAGGCAGATCATGAAAACCTTGAAAGCCATATTAAGTGTTTTTTCCTTGTCTCTGAATAAGTTGTTTTTTATTTTTATTATTTTCAATTTTTAAAATTTAAAAAATTTAGTTATGGGTACATAATGGTTATTTATTTATGGTGTGCATGTGATGTTTTGATATAGTCACACTGTGTAATGATCAAATCAGGATAACTGGGGTATCCATCACCTCAAGCATTATAATTTCTCTGTGTTTGGAACATTTCAATTATACTCTCTTAGTTATTTTGAAAATGCAAAATAAATCATTGTTAACTGTTGTCACTCTATTGTTCTATCAAATGCTAGCTCTTATTCTCACTGTATTTTTGTACCCATTAATCATTTCCGCTTTATTCCCCAGCTCCTTGCCATCCTTTGCAGCCTCTGGTAACCATCATTCTACCCCTATATTCTTTCTTTTCTTTTTTTTTTTTTTTTTTAAGTGCTTCCACATATGAGAACATGCAACATTTGTCTTTCTTTTCCTGGCTTGTTTCACTTACTATAATGTCCTCTAGTTCTGTCTATGTTGTTGCAAATGATAGGATTCCATTCTTTTTTATGGTTAAATAATATTCCATTGTGTGTATATACCACATTTTATTTATTCATTCATCTGTTGATGGACACTTAGGTTGCTTCAAATTCTTGGCTATTGTGAATAGTGTTGCAGTAAACATGGGAATGCAGATATCTCTTTGATGTACTGATTTCCTTTCTTTTGGATATGTATTCAGCAGTGGGACTGCTGGATCATATGGCAGTTCTATTTTTAGTTTTTTTGAGAAAACTCTATAGTCTTCTCCATAGTGGCTGTACTAATTTACATTCCTACCAACAGTGTCCGAGGGTTCCCCTTTCTCCACATTCTCACCAGCATTCATTATTGCTGAACGTTTGGATAAAAACCATTTTAACTGTGGTGAGATAATATCTCATTGTAGTTTTAATTTGCATTTCTCTGATGATAATGAGCATTTTTCATATACCTGCTAACCATTCATATGTCTTCTATTGAGAAATGTCTATTCAGATTTTTTGCCCAGTTTTGAGTGGAAAATCTTATTTCTTATTGAGTTGTTTGAGCTCCATATATATTCCGTTTATTAATTCCTTGTCAAATTTATAGTTTGCAAATATTTTCTCTTATTCTGTAGATTGTCTCCTCGCTTTGTTGATTGTTTCCTTTGCTGTGTAGAAGCTTTTTAGTTTGATGTGTGATCCTGTTTGTCCATTTTTGCTTTGATTGTCTGTACTTTGGAGGTATTACTCAAGAAATCTTTGTCCCGACTTATGTACTAGAATGTTTCCCCAATGTTTTCTTATAGTACTTTCATCCTTTCAGGTGTTAGATTTAAGTCTTTAATCCATTTTGATTTGATTTTTATGTATGGTGAGAGATAGTGGTCAAGTTTCACTCTTCTGTATATATTTACCCAGTTTTCTCAGCCCCATTTATTGAAGATTGTCCTTTCCCAATGTATGTTCTTGGCACCTTTGTCAAAAATGAGTTCACTGCAGATATGTGCATTTATTTCTGCATTCTCTATTCTGTTACATTTGTCTATGTGTATGTTTTTATGCCAGTGCCATGCTGTTTTGGTTACTATAGCTCTGTAGTATAACTTGAAATCAGGTAGTATGATTCCTCCAGTTTTGTTGTTTTTGCTCAGGATGGTTTTGCCTATACTGGGTCTTCATGCTTCTGTATAAATTTTAACATTATGTTTTCTGTTACTGTGACGAATGTAATTGTTATTTTGATAGGGATTGCATTGAATCTATAGATTGTGGACATTTTAACAATATTGATTCTTCCAATTTATGAACATGGAATATCTTTCCATTTGTTTTTTTCTATGTGTCCTCTTCATTTTCCTTCATCAATGTTTTTTAGTTTTCATTGTAGGGATCTCTCATTTATTTGATTAAGTTTATTCCTATGTATTTTATTTTATGTGTAGATATTGTAAATGGAATTCCTTTCTTGGTTTCTTTTTCAGATTGTTCACTGTTGGCATATAGAAATGCTACTGATTTTTGAATGTCAATTTTGTATTCTGCAACTTTCCTGAGTTTAATGGTCCTAATTTTGTTTTGGTAGAGTCTCTAGGTTTTTCTAAATATGAGATCATATCATTTGGAAACAAAAATAATTTTACGTATTTTTTTCCATTTGGGATGCCCTTTTTTCTTTTGCTTGATTGCTCTAGCTGGGATTTTCTGTACTATGTTGAATAATGGTGAATGTGGGTATTCTTGTCTTGTTCCATATCTTAATGGAAAAGCTTTCAGTTTTCTTCAGTATGCTGCTAGCTGTTGATCTGTCTTATATGGTTTTTATTGCGTTGAGGTATGTTCTTTCTGTACCCAGTTTTTTTTTGTGTGTGTGAGTTTTTTTTTTTAATCATGAAGGGATGTTGAATTTTATTGAATTCTTTTTCAGCATCAGTTGAAATGATCATATGGTCTTTGTGCTTCATTCTGATATAACATATTGCATTGATTGATTTGCATATGTTGAACCATCCTTGCATCTCTGGGATGAATCCTACTTGATCATGAGGAATGATCTTTTTAATGTATTGTTGAATTTGGTGTCGTGGCATTTTATTGAGGTTTTGCATCTATGTTTCTCAGAGATATTGGCCTGTAGTTTTCTTTTTACAGTGTGTCTTTGTCTGCTTTTGGTATCAGGGTGATAATAGCTTCATAGAATGGGTCTGGAAGTACTCCCTCCTCTTCTATTTTTTGGAATAATTTGAGTAGGATTGATATTAGTTCTTCTTTAAATATTTGGTAGAAATCAGCAATGAAGCCATCAGATTATGGGCTTTTATTGATGGGAAACTGTTATGGCTGCAATCTCACTACTTTTTATTGGCTGATTAAGGCTTTAGATTTCTTTTTGATTCAATCTTGGTAGGCCATATGTGTCTGCAAATTTATCTGTTTCTTCTGGGTTTTCCAATTTATTGTCTATAGTTGCTCATAGTCTTCTCTAATGATCCTTTGAATTTTTGTGGTATTGTACTTTGTGAATGTTTTTTGTAATGTCCCCTTTTTCATCTCTGATTTTATTTATTTGAATGTTCTCTCTTTTTTTCTTAATTAGTCTGGCTAAAGGTTTGTTGATTTTACTCATCTTTTCAAGAAACCAACTTTTCATTTCATTGATCTTTTTATTGTCTTTCAGTCTTCATTTACTTCTGCTCTGATCTTTGTTTCTTTTGTTCTACTTATTTTGGGTTTGATTTGCTATTTTCTAGTTCTTTAAGATGTATTGTTCAGTGGTTTGTTTGAAGTTTTTCTACTTTATTGATGTAAGCACTTTATTGGTATCAGCTTTCCTCTTAATACTGCTTTTGCTGTATCCCATATGTTTTAGTATGTTTGTGTTCTTCATTTGTTTCAAGGAATTTTCACTTTCCTTTTAATTTTTTCATTGGTCTTTCAGGAGCATGTTGTTGAATTTCCATATGTTCCTATAGTTTCCAAAATTATTCCTGTTATTGATTTCTAGTTTTATTCCATTGTGGTCAGGAAAGCTACTTGATATGATTTCCATTTTTATAAATTCTTTTAGACTTGTTTCGTGGTCTATCATATGGTCTATCCTTGAGAGTATTTCATTTGCTCCTCAGCACTCTTAAGATCTTATTGCATGGTCTTTTTGTCTTAATTTTGAAAATATTGGCCGGGCACGGTGACTCATGCCTGTAATCCCAGCACTTTGGGAGGCCGACACCGGTAGATCTCCTGAGATCAGGAGTTCAAGACCAGTCTGACTAACATGGTGAAACCCCATCTCTACTAAATCCCAAAAAAAACATTAGCTGGGCGTGGTGGCACATGCCTGTAATCCCAGCTCCTTGGGAGGCTGAGGCAGGAGAATTGCTTGAACCCAGGAGGCAGAGGTTACAGTGAGCTGAGACTGCACCATTGCACTCCAGCCGGGCAACAAGAGTGAATCTCCATCTCAAAAAAAAAAAAAAAAAGAAAAGAAAAGAAGGAAAGAAAATGTTATTCTCAGTTGTTCCTTTTCAGGTAGCCTGTGTTTTTTCCCTTTAGCTTTGAGGATTGTTGTTTTGTCTTTGGTGTTTAATGATCATATTATAATGTATTAATATATAAGCTTATTTGTATTACAAGTTAAGTTAGAGAATTAATGTATTTTATTAATTTTGGAAATTCTTAGCCATTACTTTTTTGACTAGTGTTTTTTTTCTATTCTTTAAAAAAATTTATTTTGAAATTACTTTAAACTTATGGAAAGTTTGAAGGATGTATACATAGAATGGAGTATTATTTGGCAATAAAAAGAAGTGAGCACTAACACATACTACAACATGGATGAACCTTGGAAAAGGTACACTGACTGATAGAAGCCAGACACCGAAGAGCACATATTATATTATTCTATTTATAGGAAATGCCCAGAATAGGCAAGTTTATATATAGAGAAAGTATATTTGTGGTTGCCTATATTTGAGGAGCTTAGGGGGCAATCAAGAATGATGAATGATTATGGTTTTTTTGGGAGGAGGTGATAAAAATGTTTCAAACTTGAATGTGATGGTTGTGTGGCTTTATAAGTATACCAAAAACCAGTGAATTGTACACTTTACATGAGGAATTGTATGGTATTTGAATTATATATCAAAAGAGCTGTTGTTAAAAGAGAAAATAGATAATTATTTCATGTTTTTTCACCCTTCTTCCCCTATTATTAACATCTTGCTTATGTAACTATAATACAGTTATTAAAACTAAGAAATTAATATTGGTGCAGTGCTGTTAACTGAATTATGGACATGTGTGTTTAAGATGTCCTTTTTCTGTTCCAGGATCCCATGTTGCATTTAGGTGTCACATTTCTTTATTAGCCCGTTTTCATACTGCTGATAAAAACATATCCAAGACTGGGCAATTTACAAAAGACAGAGGTTTAATTGGACTTACAGTTCCACGTGGCTGGGGAAGCCTCACAATCATGGCCTTTTCTTCTGCCCTAGGAGACTTTAATTGTTTGAGAATAGTGCAAAGCTCTCTTATTAGTTCCTCAGTCTCTTGGCCTTTGTCCCTGTTCTGCACTGTTTTCTTTGTTTTGCTTTGTTTTTGTTGTTGTTTTTGAGACAGAGTCTCGCTCTGTAGCCCAGGCTGGAGTGCAGTGGCATGATCTCGGCCCACTGACACCTCCGCCTCCTGGGTTCAAGCGATTTTTGTGCCCCAGCCTCCCCAGTAGCTGGGGCATGTGCTTCTACACCTGGCTAATTTTTATTTTAGTAGAGAGGGGTTTCACCATGTTGGCCAGGCTGGTCATGAATTCCTGACCTCAAGTGATCCACCCGCCTTGGCCCGCCAAAGTGCTGGGATTACAGGCATGAGCCACCACGCCAGGCCCAAATGAATCTGTTGGGAATAGCTTTTAAACTGTTTTGTGTTTCTTAACTTGAAATCTCTATAGCCTACCTTTTCTTTTAGATTTGGTTCCAACTGCTCTGATACTCTAGATATTTTGTGATCTACCAGCCTTTCCCCACCAATACTCATGCTTTTGTACCTGCAACATGTTGTTTTGTGTTTGACTTGTGCTTTCCATTTTCTTGTGGCATGGCTGTGTGATTTCTATTCATTCTTTCTTCAAGTCTCTTCCCAAGCCTTATCGTCTCTTGATACCCTCCCTGATGACTCCCGCCCACTGACTTATCTTTCCTCCATAGATTCCTCTTGAAACTATTTTCTGTTGAAATAGTTTAAAATCATATCATGTACCTTTTTGTTTCCAATAATTTAGAATGGTGTATCTTTTTCTTCCTTTACAATAAGGTGTCAAGTTTTTGAAGGATTAGATCATCTTTATATTTGATTGTTTTTTCTCTGAGTACTGTGTACCACTCTGGGTATGCAACTGTGCTGAATTGATAGCTTTTAGAGAATTGGTTTGGGTTTTATTTCAAATGCTGATGATTTATAATATCAGAGTTACTTCTTTGTGTAAATGTGCCTACTGTCATGCCTGGTCTACAGTACTGCCCTTAGGAAAGGTTAGTTGAACCCAAATCATGTAGGGGATCCCAAATCAAAGAGTATTTATTATTCTACTGTTTCACGGGAAGTATAAAGTAACAGCAAATGCACTGAATCCAAGTTTTCTCAGAAATACTCTGTCTACTGTCTTTTCTTTGAACCTCTTCTTAATCTGTCTCCTTAAGTATATATTACTCATTTATCTTTGACATTTTAAAATTTACTACCTTATGTAGTTTTTCTAAATAATTTATACTTGTAGATAGAGAATAATTGTATGTGTTAATT
Source organism: Rhinopithecus bieti (assembly GCF_001698545.2). Taxonomy (NCBI): domain Eukaryota; kingdom Metazoa; phylum Chordata; class Mammalia; order Primates; family Cercopithecidae; genus Rhinopithecus; species Rhinopithecus bieti. The sequence goes on along the minus strand of NW_016808463.1, from coordinate 336,799 downwards.
ACAGCTTAAAAGAAGAGATTGGAATATTTTAGAAAGATCAATTCTTGTTAAAGCCTATCTAATTGATCTGTGTTTACATTCTTCCTATCTAAGTCTTAAAATTTTCATAAAACATCTATCAGTGAAAACATCATCAGTGTTAGCTGGAATTGAACTTAAGAAGACATTTGTCTATCCCTAAAACCAGATATTGAAATGAATCAAGAATACCTGGCTTAAGAAAATTGGGTCAAGTTAGAAATGATATAACATTTTTGCTGGGCTTTAGATTTATTTTATCATTAATGACCTCTTAAAAAACCGGAATTGACTTTTAAAACGTCTTAAATTATTATATAAAATACTACAGTTATTCTCCTGCCTCTTAAAAGCTTGTAAGGTGATTTGAGAATGTTTGATTTATATATGTTAACACTCCAATTTTCTGAGTGGTGATATTGTTTCAACAGGGCTGAAAAACTCTAAAAAATGTGGATACCTGGCTTTAGAAATGTGCTAGCATTATCTTATCCACTTTGTTTCAGGGACTGGTTCTTAAACAATGTACAAAGCTAGATAATCTGGAGTTAATTTTGTGTGTGTCGGTTTGAGTGAGAGCTTATGTGCTTAGGAGAGAGTTATTTACTTGGCTAACTAAAAGCGAAGTAGTAAAAAAGCAATTGTGTGAGGCAGGCACAACGTCAACAGTTTACATTGGTTTAAGTAATTTCATTTGAGGTGTGGTACCTTATTAAATCCTATCTTCTAGGCATAGTCTTATTTTTTTCCTAAGTTTCCTTATAATAAAATATAGTACTCTTACTTAATGGCTTTATATATGTTGGGGTCTTGTTCGGTGTTGACCTTTTTTATTTGCTTCACAGGTTGTTTGCATTCGCTCTACTTGGAATGCTCTCTCTCCAAAGCTGAGTTGTGACACAAGACCTCTCATTTTGAAGACACTGAGTGAACTATTTTCTCTGGTTCCTTCCTTAACAGTCAATACAACTGAATATGAGGTATGCATTTGGAGCTCAGCACATTGCCTGCTTCTTCATTGGAAAGATGTGTGTTATCGTAACTTTTGGAATAAATATTCCTAATCTTTTGTTGTTGTTCTGAGACCATGTTGATCTGTTTATGGACTCTTAGGAGTAGAAGGATAGCTCCTCATCAATCTTGTGTCTAAAACTTATTTACATAAGGGATACCACCTTTTGATTATGAGCGTATTGTCAAGATTTTAAAGTCATTGTCGTAAAACTAGTGTTTCCAAAATAATAGAATTCATAAAGCCAACAATTTAAAATCTTTTTTTTAGTGTTTTAAATTCTAAAAAATAAGCCACAAAGACATGAATAAAGGCAGGACAGACTCTCCAAACTTTGTGAATTACTCAGTGTTTGTCATTGTAATGAGTTTAAATACTTGGTGGAAGATTCTTTGTAATAAGATTCATATATTACTGCTTAATGTTTTTTTCATTATCTCTTCTTTGAGTGAAATGCATCAGAGGGTAGTGAATTACATTTATGCCTCTACATTTGTAAGCCATGTTTTTTTTCATGCTCACCATTTTTCCTTTTCCCTCAAAGAGCAGCAGTTGATTTTCACTTGCAGTCTTGTTGAACTTCTCATTTGATTTAGTCCTTCACAGACTTTGATAAACTGCCATTCCAGCCATCAGATTCCAATAATAGTCCCTTATATATTTTAGATCATCTGATTAAGACAGGCTTAGAAGATACTTCAGCTCATTCTAAATGCTGCACAATAAATAAAATCAAATTTATCCTTACTGGGCTGTACAATACCTATCACAGTACCTGGTGCATAATCTGTATGTAGTAAGTAGTTGTTGAATGAATGAATCAATACAGGATATTTTAGTTTATTCTTATATGTAGCCTTTTTTTTTTAGGGTCTTAAAAAAAGAATCAATCTGTGACTCTGAGTATATAGTTCACCAGCATTCTTTCTTATGGCTGCAGTTCACAGGCACATGCTCTTATATTGTCAGAGAGTCTACAGGGCTACTGATAATGAGCTAAGACTAAAAGCCAATGTAAGGCCATATTGGGTATATTTACTTTCTTTTTTCAGGGGCTAAAATCATATACCTTTGTGTTGCTTGTACCTTGAGTTAGTCAGATTTTATTACAGGTTAATTTATGAATTGGTTTGTGTGTTGGTTTTTTGTGTTGGCTTATCCATGGTGGTGAATTATCTTTTGGACTAGATTTTTTTTTTCTTTCAGATTTTACATTCTTTTCCTCTGGTATCTTAGTTTGGTTGTCTTCATGCTTATATTAGGGTTCCTCTGTTGTTCAGGCAGACTGCTTTGGGGCCATTCTCTCCATCTCTTCCAGTCCATTTAGGGGAACATAGTCCCCTTAAAAGCAGAAGTGAAGAAATGTAGAAGGGAGAGACCCTCCTTCCTCTTCCCCCTTTTATCTGTGTGTGTTTAGATAATTGGTTTTTTAACTACGTAGAATCTGTTTGGATGTGAGCCAAAGTTGAATTTAATTTTTCCCAAAGCACTTCTTAAGTCATTTCTATCCCTAGCAACTTCATTACCTTAAGTTTCCCTAAAATGTAGTCCAACCTGTTTACGCCAAGTCCATAAAGCATTCTGGAATCTGGCCTCATTAGTGGTCTGTATCCTGTACTCCAAAAAAATTAAACCACTTATAGTGTCCTTATCTTCCTCCAAACTTTTCCGTTTATTTCCTTTGTTCATATTATTCCCTCTATCTCAAATTACTTTCCTTTTCATCTTTAATTTAAAAATATATTTTAGGAAGAAAAGGATTGTTTTACCTCATCCCATCTTTTGAGAGTTTGTCTGCAAGCTGGAGTCTTTTGTTCCCAAAGTTCTTTATACTGTTCTAAGAACATTTATTCTATTTCTACTACAGGTATATGTATGCGTGTATTATTTTCCCCATTGAACTGTAAGCTTATTGAAAATAGAGTCCATGATTTAATTATAGTGTATTTTCTGAATTGCTTTGCACAGTGCTTGCTTCACTTATTCATTGAATCAGAATATATTTATTAAAACTGCACTAGGTCTTAGAGATACTAATAAGTATAGTCAACCCTATTTTTTAGTACCTATTCAATCCCCAGCACTCTTACCGGTTTATACCAATTAGTTTTAATATCTGATAGGAAGGTATCGTTTTTTATTGTATAGTTACAGAAACTAAAGCTTTGAGAGACCTATTTATTTGACAAATATTTATTGAGTATCTGCTATATTCTAGGCAAGTAACTTGACTCAGACTGTAGTTAAAAAGCTAAGTGAAAGCTGGTGTCTGAACCCAGGACTTTCTAATTTCATATCTTTTGTTTTCACATTATACCATGTTATCAGTCCCTGCCTTCTAGAAGCTCAAAGGTAGTTAAAGGAGACAGATATGAGTGATGATAATTATAATAACATTCGATGAGCACAGTTAATTAAAGGGCAATGAGAGTGTAGTGGAGAAAATGACAAACATTCTTATCAAGAATCCAAGGAAATTATTTATGTGTGCTATTGCACTTGGAACTGGAAGAATTAATACACTGTTGCTTCCCCTTGAAGTTTGGGGACTAGAATATGCAAAGGCAAGGAGGTATAGAGGAACCTAATATGATTTAGAAGGGCAAAAAGTTAGATGTGGTGGCAATGAAGACCACCGACTGTTGGAAGGTAAATGGCTTTTATGCTCAATCAGTTATTTAATACACATTTGTCTTCTCTGAGGAACTGTGTGGGCTCTGTGGTTTAGGTCTTTGAAATGAAAAACCGTCACTGCCTTAAGTGTTGTACAACCTCATAGCGAGTTAGTCATGATAGATGCTGAGGTGTGTACCCTGTGCCGTATGGCCACTTGGAGAAAGGAAAACTCTCTTCTGGGTAGGCTAGAACAGTGGCATGAAAGAGTGACATTTCTGTTAGTACTTGAAGGGACTAACAGTAAGAAATGGTTAGGTTTCTAAATTTCATAATCTTAAAATCTTAATGTGTTTAAAATATCCATGTGCTTAGAAGATGAGTTTGTTTCTGAATATTAACATTTTATGAATGATGGGTGAATACACATCAACTGAATTTCTGGTGGTGTTACTTTAAAAGTGACTTAATTTTCATTATTTGCTACTTTGGATTGTTTATTCTCAGTTTTAGCTTGATCTTAACAATTTATTCTTTTGTTTGTTAACTTTTCAGAATTTTAAAGTTCAAGTCCTCAGCTTCCTCTGGACTCATACTCAAAACAAGGTACTATCACAAGGCTTGTCAGTGAATCAGAACAAAGCTAGGGAAATAATTTTGAAATTTGTAAAATAAGACTCTTAGGATAAAAGTACAACTGTCTTGAAATAATGGGTTCCCAATTTTAAAAAACATGATTATTCATAAGTTTTGGTTTTAAAATTATTCTCAATTTATGCCCATTAATACATTTTTACCATAAAGTGCACTTAATACTTGGTGAATCTGACAGATGGGAAGAGGAACTATTGATATTATCTTATATTTTTATATGGTCTTTCCCCTTTCCTGCTTTGCCCTGTCCCCACCAACAAGCATACCAAAGAAACAAAAAGTCCAGTCCATTTTTTAGATGTTGTTACCAGTCAAGGATTATATATGGAGACTGCTGGTGATGTTATACCTAACTCACGGATGAATGAGTTTAGATTCCAAAAGGCTAACTTGTCCTATTAATAGGTAGAGAATCGAATCCAAACCTAGGCCTATCAGACAGTAACTCCTTATTCCCCTTCTGCTAAATCATACTACTTCATGGAGACTTGAGCAATTATGAGTTACTTTATATTTAATGTTCAAACTAGGATAAAAATTTAGTATTTTTGATCTCCTTGCCCATTTTTAATTGGGCATATTCTCCAGAAAAGTGTTTAATGCTGATAATTTTTTCCAGTTGTTCTTTACTTCCCTTCGCAGACCCTTTCACTTTTTTTTGCAATATTTTCTTTTGAAACGAGGATTAAATTTCTTGCTTTCTCTTCTGAAATTGCTAGTAAATATACTTTTGGCTTAGGCAAAGCTTTAATACCATTTTCAAAGCACTGACTGTAGAATCTTGGGATTGGTGAGGGAAGGTTTCTTTCCCCCTCCAGATTTGATGTTTAATGTATGTTGTGCTTTTTTGTTCACTTCCTTTTTTTTTTTTTTAACCCTATCTAGGACCCAATTGTAGCAAATGCTGCATATAGATCCCTGTCCAACTTTAGTGCAGCAGAACACACCATTCTTCATCTGCCTGAAAAGGTAGGCATATCTGCTTTCTCACTGGTATTTCTTAATTTGCTAGGGTTTACAACTTTGTCTGTCTCATCTTAGGAGATCCTTACCTGATGGATATATATGTTACCCTAGATTTGTTGTCCATGCAAGATAAAAATTCATACCCATTATTTGTTTATCTATAAAAGACTGCAGAGGTTTGAAGCAGACGGAAGACACCAATGATGCAAATGAAATCTTAAGTTGACTGAGTATGTGACTTGCTCCAGATCTGAGTCACTCATAGGAATCACTTTGCCTAGTTAGTATACCATCCTGGACTTTAATCCAAGCACAGCCTTCATAGACTAAGATTTTATACCACCTTTGCAGCCAAAGATCTCTATTTGTGATAAAGAATGTGATGCCATATGAAAAAATCTGCTTTTTTTTTTTTTTAGTATATATGAAATGGTATATAGGTTAGCCCCAGAAAACTGGATGAAGAAAGTATCACTCTGTTTTAAGGGTTAACACATAGTGTGATATTATCTTCGTTTTTAAACTAAACTAAACACATACAACCTTTTCTAGTATCTGCTTATTATAATCAGCTTTAAATTAGTAGATCCTATTAAGGGGTTAAATTTCTGATTTCTTATTTAGTGCCAGTATGAATTCAAATGCATACAGATGTTTATTGAATGCCTCTGAAGTGTCAAGCAGACATTGTGTTAGATGAAGTTACATGTAACGTTACTCAGATTCTATCTTTGAGGTTAAGTGGCAAGAAGGTTTGGTGTGAATTCCTTGGGATCCTCAGGCATTAAAATGGGTTTGACTTTTTCTTCTGGATTCCGTTTATACTGAGATTAGATACCAGTAGGAACCAGGAAAACTTCTGTTTACTGAATTGAATTGGAGCCACCATATAAAAAGGATTGAAAATAGGCTCTTGTAAAACCAATTCCTAAGTCAGGCAGGATTTCCTGTGTCATTGAGGACTTACAAAGACAGACTGACCACTTGACATGCAGTGATCACAAATGGGAAAACTTAAGTAAAGATGTTTTATGACTCATACAATTAAAAAAGGTGGGACTTCAGACTGCACTGTGGTAACTAGCAATACCCATTGTTGCTTTAAAAAAGAAAAGAAAAGGAAAAAAGCTACATGTAAATTTGATATGCAAACACCTGCCAATAGATTAGCTACAGCATCTGGAGAGGTACCTTTTATTCTTGTTTTTAATAGGCAATTATTCATTTAAATCACAGCATAAAAATTACCCTTATTTTTACCTTTTTTTCCTAAAATAGTCCAGCTGGAGTAATAGCTTTTATTAAATAACTCCAGCATACTCTTGACATTTAGTCTCTACCTTTTAAAATATTGACATGTTTGTATATATTTTTTTCTGATTTCAGGTTTATATTCAATTTCCAATTATGTTTGCAAGAGTTTATAAGTGCTATACTCAGTCAAATGTTAGCTACTTCCTTAATCTAACTCTTCTAAACTCTTTGATCCCTGAATAGCCATAAATAGCTCTTTATATCTTCCAACATAAATGGTAAATGTACTTAGAGTTGGGGTTTTCTATATATGTTTGGGTTTTCAGCATCAGAGTGAAAAGAGCTATAAAGGAAAGCTATAAGGCTTATCCTTTTGTAGCCATGCTTTTCAGCTTTTTTTTTTTCCTGCCCTAATCCCCGTCTGGGATATGACCCACTCCAGAAAGTAACAATAGCTCGCTGCAGTGGATATTCTGAACTGAGGTTGAGATGAGGGGTATAAGTGGTTTGAAAGAGTCTTCTTCACTCTGACCCCAGTTTCTGATACCGAGGACCTATCTCTTTATGGAGAATCATTGCTTCTAAGACCACATCATGCATTCTTCTTCTTTTCATTAATTGCTACATTTCAGTTTGGCTGTTCGAACACCTAAAGACTAAAAGTCTAGAAAGTGTTCAGTGTGTTCATATCCCAAACAAGTCCCCAAAGGCGAAGGATACAGCCTGGTCGGTGCTTCACCTTAGTTTTGTAGATGTGACACTATAAAACAGTGATGTGAAACTGCAGCTCATTTTTCTATAAAAATGTATTTTCAAATGTTTTGGAAGTTCCTATCAAGTGGGACTTCTGTGATGTAAAAACTAAGATTCTTTGTTGACAGATATTACTCTGCACTAAGGGCAATTGGTTTACACACAAGACTTAAGGTTACCTATTTTTCCAGTGAAAATGTGTCCATATTCTGTCTTCTTACCTGTGGAAACTTGTGACAAACTTTTGAGCCCATCGTGAATTTCAAATAGAACTAATATATATATATATGGTATCCTTACAAATGTGGCTACTTTGTGAATTATAATTCAGCTACTTTTTAAAGTACTGATTTTCTTTAAATTTACTTAAGAAATATTTTTTGTTGATTACTGAACATCAATTTATGTTGTATAACTTGTTGGAAATTAACAGACTGGTAGAACAAAAAGAGTAAGAGGAGTGGCAGATATCAGAACAAAGATTTAGGGTTGAATGAAACAGTACATCTAAGGTAAGGTAGAAAATGGCCCTGGGTAGGTGGTAGAGCTGAATGAGATACAATAATATGAGTTAAGAATTTGAGTACCATGTTGATGAACTCATCTTCCTTGTCATTCGTTATTAAGAATTTCTGTGGGATTAGAGGTGATGGACATGTAGTACTTGCATTGGTTTAATAATAATTTATTTGGTATGTACGAAGTACTAGGTCCTACCTTAAGAGTTGAGGATGTTGACTGAATGCATGTATTTTGTTGGTTTGTAACAGGATCATTGTTAATCACTTAAAGCACACAGATATAAAATTGGTTCAAAAATGCCAGGGGACTTCTTTGAGGACATGTTGATTGTAATGTTGAAAAATAGATAAGAATGATTTTCCCTTTTAGCTTTTATTTTTTCTGTTTTATAAAAGCTAGTTACACTTCCCCTGTCTTCTTTAGCGCACCTCCCCAAAAGAAAAAACAAACAAACAAAACTATAGAGAAGTTTCCTTGTTAAAAGAATCAGTAATGGATAAACATTTAGGTAAAGATACTGACTTTCGTCTCTGACTTGGTTTCATTAAAAAACATTCATCTATTTAAAAATTAAACTTGTTTTCTTGATTTCTAGGGTTAATTTTAGAAATAATATAAAAGAACTGATTATGCATTCAGGGTTGGTATAAATATGGTATAACCCGTTTGGCTTTGATTTAAAGTGAATGTCACTGCATTCATCAGAAGCTGTTTCTCTTTTTAACTGAATAATTTATGCAGATACTTGACGTGTTCCAAATAAAATTCTCTGTTTATGCACAAACTCTTGGATTTCCATAGGTTACAGACACAGAAAGTTGGTTGAAAGGTTATCCGGCTCAGAACCCACAGTGAGGCATTTTGTGGGATACACTTTCCAGGACAGATGGTCCCTAATTATAATGATTGGACTTACGATTTTTCAACTTTATGATGGTGCAAAAGTGATACATATTAGGTAGAAATGGTACTTCGAATTTTGAATTTTGATCTTTTCTCAGGCTAGTGATATGTGGTAAACCACTCTCTTGTGATGCTGGGCTGCAGCATCAGATCGCAGCTCCCAATTTCATTGAATCACAAGGGTAAACAACTGATATTCTGTAGTGTTCTGTGTTACCAGATGGTTCTGCCCATCTGTAGGCTAATGTAAGTGTTCTGAGCACACTTAAGGTATGCTAGGCTAAGCTATAATGTTTGGCAGGTTAAGTGTGTTTAACGTATTTTTGTCTTCCATTATTTTCAACCTACGATGGGTTTATTGGGACACAACCCCCACCATGAATCAAGGAGTATCTATATTCAATTTGAAGCAGGTTTTAAAAGTAAATTATCAGCCAGGTGTGGTGGCTTACACCTGTAATCCCAGCACTTTGGGAGGCCAAGGCAGGCAGATCACTAGAGGTCAGGAGTTTGAGACCAGCCTGGCCGACAAGGTGAAACCCCATCTCTACTAAAAATACAAAACTAGCCTGGCGTGGTAGTAGGGGGCCTGTAATCCCAGCTACTTAGGAGGCTGAGGCAGGAGAATTGCTTGAACTCTGGAGGTGGAGGTTGCAGTGAGCTGAGATCATGCCACTGCACTCCAGCCCAGATAACAGAGTGAGACTCTGTCTCAAAAAAAAAAAAAGTAAATTATCATTTTAAACTTTCCATTTAAGTTTTTTCAACAAAGCTTAGTTATAGGAGGCAGGTCATTTTTGTTGGTGGTGTGTGTGTGTGTTTTAGTAGGTTGGCACAAAAGTAATTGCAGTTTTTTACTTTTGCGCCAACCTAATAGATACATATGCAGTTTTTTTTTTCTGAGTGTTTTAGCAGCTAATATATTGTTGCCAAAATTTTATAACTTTAACAGGAATTATTTCAACTGAGTTCTCTTGATTCTTTATAGTTTTACTTGCATTGACCTTATTAAATTGTTGCATGCAACCAGAGGGAAAGACTGGTGTTAGTCTAGGGAAGGTAGAACAAATAATTCTTTTAAGAAGTGATCAGAGGAGTAAAGAACTTACTCATGTAACCAAACACCACCTGTTCCCAAATAATCTATGAAAATAAAAAATTTAAAAAAAAAAAGAAATGATCAGAGGAGAAAGGAAATTTAATGGAACCAAAATGTAATAATAAGTGCTAATTTGTCCAGGAGAATCAGCTCACCTATTAGGAAACAAAATTGAAGGAGTGATCAAACCATTATAAATACATATAGTATATAATCTATTCTTAAATTATAACACATGTGTAATTTCTTTACTAAAATGTATGCACATTTGAGATGCAGACATACGCTATTCACTGCCTAGAATATAGCACATAGTTATGTGAATATGAAATTAGACAATTTAACATTGATGAGTTGGTCAGTTTGCTTTATCCCCAATCTAATAACTGTTTCTTTAGTGGCCCTTAAAAATATTGATGACCCAAGTGCAGTGACTCGTATTAAGTAATTAAGTTGACTGTGCAGAAGGACAGGATAGGAGGAGAGCATAAGAGTTGTACAGAAATGATCATATCCCTTTTATACTAAATAATTCTGGAAGCATGTGGTCATTTGACATAGTTTGCACAGCACTTTAAGGTTCCTCTGGTGGTGGCAATGACTGTCCCCCGACTCCCCACCCTGCTTGTTGTTTTCCTTCTACTCCCCTATTCTTCCCCTCCCCCCTCTTCCTTTGTATGCCTACATACCTTCCTCCCTTCCTCTCTCCCTCCCTAGCTCCTTCCCTTCTCTTCCCTTCCCTTCCCTCCCCTCCTCTCCCCTCCCCTCCTTCCCTCCTTCCTTCCTTCCTTCCTTGACATATGATTCACATACTGTACAACTTACCCATGTAAAGTATACAATTTAGTGGTTTTACTATATTGAAACAATTGTGCAACTAATCACAGAGTAACCACAATCTAATTTTAGAACACTTTCCCCCCTAAAAGAAACTCTATTAAGCAGTCAGTCTCCATTACTCCATTCCCTCTCTCAGACCTACGCAACCACTAATCCGCTTTCTGCCTCTGTAAGTTTGCTTATTCTGAACCTTTCCTATAAATGGAAGTACACAAGATGTGGTCTTTTGTGACGGGCTTTCTTCACTTAGCATAGTGCTTTCAAGATTCTTGCATGTGTAGCATGTATTTGTACTTTATTCCTTTTTATGGCTGGATAATATTTCATGGTATTTATTTATACTATATTTTGTTTATATATTCCATCAATTGATGAACGTTTGGGCTGCATCCATTTTGGGGCTATTACAAATAATACTTCTGTGAACATTTGTATGCAAGCTTTTGCATGATCATGTATTTTCATTTCTCTTGGTTATATACCTAGGAGTGAAACTCCTAGGCCATATAGTAACTCTGTTTTTCTGTTTTCCCAAGTTACTATGATGTGTAAAATGTCAGGAAGCAAGGCGGAAGGACTCAGAACCAACTTCTTTCTTAAGACTTTTTAGGCCACTAGGATTGGTTAGAATCTTTAAGACAACTCTTGATGAGAGTAAACCTGGAAGACCCTGAGTATTCACACAGACCAGACACTTGAAAAACCCTACTGGTCAGAATTAAAAGGTTTGCGAACATGCCAGAGTTTCTCTGATACGCAGTGATTTTGACAGACGCTTTCATACCCTATCTAGAGTATACTTGATAGTTATCTTTGTAAGTATGGCTGATTCGGCCCTCTGAGAATTAGGTACTTAATATTGAGTCTGAATTAAATCCTGTCTTGGACAGTGCTTGGGTAGTCAGGTTGCTTTCACTTCTCCTTCACTAGTGAAGAGAACACTAGTTATGGTTGAAAGGCTTCATTGGAGTTCTTCTGTTTCTTTAATAAAATAAATAACCCCCCACCCCCCCCTGCAGAATCCTGAGTCAGTACAGTTCCTAAAATGGAACAGTGCTTTTGGGGACACTATGAAGAAGGCAGTCTGCAGGGCATTGTTAATTATTTCTAAAATAACTCTGGGAGACAGGCTAATGGTAATGACTGGATTCTGGCACTTTATGGTTATAGAAACCACTTTTATATATTTTGATTTCCTCCCCTAATGCTTAATTATCTCCATGTGGGCATTATGATAGAGCGTCATTGAAAGTATTAAACATTTAATTAATTGCTTAACAGTTACATCTTGTGAAAACAATGTGGAAATCTTTTACATTTTCATTTTGGTTCAAACAAACCTAGCTAATCAAAGAGCAACCACAAAATCTTCAAAATGCAAATTAGACACAATAATGTACAGCTACCAATTACAGATTTTAGTGTTTTTGTATTCCATAGCAACAAACTGCAACGTCTTTAAAAAAAAAAAGTCAACTAAAGCATTCCGTTGTTCCCTGAGCTCTACTGTATATTCTACTGGAAGATTTTAAGCTCTGTCATGGAAGTATGACTAGAATCACAAATTTTTAAAAAGGTGTTCAGACAAGGCAAATATTTAACTGTGAGCTATAGAAGTTAAATATATTGAATATGTCAGTGTTTGCATTTTATTTTTGGATGGTATAGGATTTTATTAGTTTTCTATAGTAATTATTGCTTATGCTGACTTACAGTGATTTACTGTATTAACATTAGCTTTTTATACAGATCTGAGATTGTGTCTAATAAGATGACTAGAGTCATGACCTTTTAGTTAATCTGAAAATGAATAGATTTAAAAAATTAATTTCAATGGTCTTTTATGTTATAGAGTGGAGTCTAACAAAATTTTATAATCTTGTCACAAAAGGATACAGAAAAGATTTTGCATAATGTTTTATTATTATCCTCTCTATGATTTTTTCACTTATCATTTCAGATAAGACCAGAAATTCCCATTCCTGAAGAGTTGGATGACGATGAAGATGATGAGGATGTGGATCTTTCAGTTCCTGGCTCTTGCTATCTCAAACTGTTGTCACTCACTCCCCCTTTGGTTTTACCAGGTGACTCCTATTTGTTAGTAGAGAAGCTAGCATTTTTTAGTGATTGGATTTGTCTGATTGTATTCTTTTGTGATAGGTACATACTATAGTTTAACCTTATGTGCATATTTTTTAACCGGAATGTTAAATGCACCCATCTGTTCTATCGAAACAGCTTGAGGTAGTAGGGTTTTTAAATCATGTGAAAAAACGTTAGCTCTGAGTAGCATTGTACAAGAAAACTAGTGTAAACAACTGTGTTCACTGATAATTAAAATTCATTTGAAAGGCTAAATGTATTCCACAAGATGAATTTGCACTAGTACTCTAGGTCATTGATTTAAATAATACTTCATTATATAAGTCAAGTGAAAAGATCATTAGACTATTCAGAGATTTACTGAGTAGTTCATTATTATACATTTATTCTTTCTATAGAGTTATGCCAAAGATGTTACTGATTTATTTGAGAGCTATAAATTAATGCTTTTCAAAGATGGATCAAATCGTATGGTCATTCAGCTCTGATGTAAAACTTATAGGGCCTTTAGCTTTTAAAAAGTAGGCTGGGTGTGACAGCTCACACCTGTAATCCCAACACTTTGGGAGGCTGAGGCAGGCAGATTGCTTGAGGTCAGGACTTAAACCCAAAATTAACGTGGTATGGTGGTGCATGCTGCAGTTCCAGCTACTTGGGTGGCTGAGGCACAAGAATCACTTGAACCTGGGAGGTGGAGGTTGCAGGCAGCTGGGATCATGCCACTGCATTCCAGCCTGGGTGACAGAGCAAGACTCTGTCTCTCTCTCTCTCTCACACACACACACACACACACACACACATACACACACAAAATAAAGTATTCTAGTGCTTATATGTGGTAATTATTCTATATGTATTTCGTGTTTAGAAGTTCTCACCTGCCCCTATTACTATATGCCCTACCCAGGAAATGGTAGACGATACCATTTGAAAAATGTGTTTGATTGTGGACTGTGATTAGGAATTTATGTTATTTTATTTTGAATGTTATTTTCTGATCATTAAAAAGTTATTTAAAATTCCCCAAGTGATTTATTGTGATTAAGTAGCTTTTCTATATTAGACAACATCTTGCTTAGTTTTTTTACAATTCTACTTTGAATGTTCATGGATGTAAAAATTTAATTTCTGGAAATGAAGTTCAATGAAAGCAAAAAATGCCATTTTATCTTCTCAGTCATAGTCATACTAGCCTGTAATGTTGGAAGTTTTTTCCCCCTGGTTTCATCCCTCATGGAAATTCCTGGGAAATTCAGCCAAATATATACTATTTATTTCTAGACAAAGCTTTTACAATTCCCTGCCTCCTTTTATTAGAGAAAACTGAATGGCCAAGTTAGACAAAGAGTTCACCTTTTCTCTTCTGATATCTAGAAAGAATCCTCAAAGACTTGTTCACTCTTCCTCTCTTCTGTTCTTCCCCACTTTCTACCTCTTAGCTTTTCAGAGTCTAAGACCTCCCTAAAGATAACATGAGTCCAAGGAAGAAAAAAGCCTTCAGTTATCCAAAGTTCTTTCTTTAACCAAAAATAACCTAGAATCAAAAGTCCTTTGAGATTTTTTAAATGATATTTTTTCACTCATATATGTATCCCCCATCACAGTTTGTGGTGTTAGAAGGAGAAGTGGGGGGATATTTGTTACCAAGGGGTGCTGTTGTTTGTCCTCTCAGTACAGAATGTGCAGTGGTATGGTGGCTATTACCTGGCGCTTCTACATTGTTTGTACTTGGTGTTTCCCCGTACCTTCGATTGAGAAAGAAGTGGAAGAGTTGAGATCAACAACTGTATTTGTTTGAGAAAATTTAGTAATTTGAGTGAGGTGGGTGATCTAGATGCTATGTTGGCAAACTGTCCCCATGGACATTTCTTCATTGATTATTAGAGAACTATAAAAAGTTTTCCTTTGATTATTAGAGAACTAGAAAAAGAACCAGGAAAAAGGCACCAGCCTTAGGAATATATACCCTAAAATGCACAGGATGAATAATATATATTAGTCACCAAATGCTACAGACAGAAAAGTGGATTGTGCTGAATTTAAGTGAATCCTGCCCCTTTCTCCTTTTAATTCCTTTCAAATGAACACAAAAGCAGCTGTAAAGTGAATCTAGGAATTTGCATTATTTAAATAGAGATGTTATTGATATTGATTATTAAAAAAAGTTTTGAAATAATTTTACACTTGCAAGAAGTTACAAAAGCAGTTTAGAGAGTTCTGTGTACCTTTTTTGCCCTGGTGCTCTACTTGATAACATTTCACATAACCATAGTATGATATTAAAACCAGAAAACTGACATTGGCACAATATTACTAACTTAAACTATAGACCAATTTGAATTTTATAGGATTTTTTCCCCAAGTATGTAAACTTACGGGATTAGCTATTTCTTTCCCCCTCAAGTGTCCTTGAGGGGTTTGGGCCATCACCCTAAAAGACCAAATCCCAAACACCTTAATTGTAATTGTCGAAATCCTGAAAGATTAAAATACCTAAAGTCTAAAATCCTCAAAATCACAATTCTGAAATCTCAAAAATATAATTCTAGAAAAAATAATGAAAAGTTTTTTAAAAGATGTGTATTTACATTTTAAAATGCGGTTTGCTTGAGAAACATAAAAACACAATAGAGCACTTCATAGATCACTTTACACAATAAAATAGGCAAAGTAATGTACATATTTTTGCAATCATAAACAGATATACTAACAACAGCCACAACATGACAATTAGGAGCAGATGAACTGTATTCATAAATAAATAGCCCTCAGAACAAATAAATGCTTATCACTATGATTGGTGGTTGTAGCTCCCAGCTTTGTAACTGCAGTCATCTGAAATACTCTGATGCACAACTGAAGTCTTTTGACAAAATCAGTCAAAAATCTTGAGCTCAAGACCAGCCTGGCCAACATGGTGAAACCCTGCCTCTACTAAAAATACAAAAATTAGCCGGGCATGGTGGCAGTCACCTGTAATTCCAATTACTCAGGAGCCTGAGACAGGAGAATCACTTGAACCTGAGGTGGAGGTTGCAGTGAGCTGAGATCTCACCACTGCACTCCAGTGTGGGCAACAGAGAGAGACTCCATCTCAAAAAAACAAAAAACAAAAACCTCAACGGGTCACCACTGCATATGCACTCATTCAAAGAATTGAGATCTCAAGATAGTTTATGTTTCACAAATGCAGATATACAAAAATGACACCTCTACTTATTGAGGAAGTTTCAACATTTTTACATACATACACGATATGTACACACAAAGTCAGTGTTGTGATAATGCACTTTTGTGGAGTCAGATTTGTAAAAAAAAAATAATAAAACCAATTAGAACTCTTTAGAAGTCTTTATACAATTTGTACTTCCAGTATTGGAATAGATGCAAAAATGAAATACATAGCATAGCAAATTGGCACTATGTGTGAAGGGGCGGAAGTTGTATATAATTGAATAATTTGGCAGGGGAGATTTCTTGTGTTTTTGCCTATGTTTTCACTTCTGTGATCTTCAAAATGTGAACTGCACTTGTATTTGGAGAGTGGTTGTGGTCTACAAATTTGGTGAGTATATGTTCTCCATTTGAAAGTCTGGTTATTGCTCAGCCATTGGAAATAAGCAATTTTCTGCTTTTGCAGCATCAGTAATAATTAGCTCTTGAACTTCTTTTCACCATTAAGTAGCCTTGTACACCTAACTTATTGCAACCTTTTTGTGAGTGAACAATTTTGCATATCTCTTCCACTCTGTTGTAAGGATATAGTGAGAAGGAATGGTATTTTGCTTCTCTATTACCAAATCTATTTTAGTCACATTTCTTCTGAAAGACAGAATCAATAGGAAATGTATATAGATATATGAGAGGGGATTGATTAGGATAATTGGCTTACATGATTATGGTGGCTAAGTTGTGTGACAGACTGCAAGCTGGAGATTGGGATGCTGGTAGTGTGGCTCCATTCAAGTCCGAAGGCCTCAGAACCTGCGAAGTGGGTGGTGTAACTCTCAATCTGAGGCCAAAAGCCTCAGGACCCAGGGAGCTGCTGGTGTAAGTCCTGTAGCTTGTAGGCTGGTGAGCCTGGAGTTATGATGTCCAAAAGCAGCAGCAGAACCCTGTCTCAGCTCTCATAGAGAGAGCAGTTCGCCTTCTGTATTTGTTCTCTCTGGGTCTCTGGAAAATTGGATGGTGCCCATCGACATCAAGGGCAGATTTCCCCCCTACACTACTCAGACTCACATACTAGTCTCCTCTGGAAATACCCTTATATTCCCCAACCCCAGATAATGCTTTACCAGGTTTCTAGGTATTTCTTAAGCCAGCCAAGTTGACACTTAAGTTTACAAGTTCACCCCTCGCCAACTGGCACCCATACACATCTCCTTAACTTCCAAATAAAGATAGTAACAAGGTAATAGTTCTGCCTAACATGATGCAACTATCCTGTGTACAACTGAAAATGCACTAATTCCTACCCCAGGATTAAGCTTTTAGGATTTCAGCATTTGGGATTTTAACCTTTTGGGATTGTGATTTTGGGGATTTTAGATGTTAAGAAGTTTAGACTTAAGGAATTTTGATCTTCCAGAATTTCAGCATTTGGGATTATGGTGTGTGGAATTGTGTCTTTTGGGATTATTATTAGCACTAGTTTTTTATATTTATTCCAAATAGTTACCTGTATCAATTGTTTTTTCTTTGTTATTGCTGACTGGCATTTCATTGTGTGAATGTAACACAGTTTGTTGATCCATTCAGCTGTTAAGGACATTTGGGTTGTTTTGAGAATTTATATCTGACACTTTGTATCCTATGAATTTTCAGCTTCTTTTTAAATTCCCATCTAGTCATTGGTAAGAAAGAGACTGGGGAAAGCTCAAAAGCAATGGGAAAAATTCTAGTTGCTAACTTAGTATTTAGGGGAAGATGAAGCTCTATACATCAGCTACACTTAGCCTCCTGGCATCTTATCCTCATTTATATTAATCCCTGGACTGGTGTTAGTTAAACACCTATAGTTCACTGTAGAGCTTGGTAAGTAGAAAAATTCCATTGCCGGGTTAGTCTATGTGCAGATATGTACTTGCCCCTTGACATGTTTCATCTTTTGCCAGAATAGGATCCCTTCTGAGAAAAGATGAACTTACTTTCTTTCATCATAGTGCCTCTACCCTCACAAACAGATGATTCCTAGCTGCATTCTGTAAAGTCTATAATTATATCCACTTTGAAGCAGTCCCTGTGTATGTGTATGGAGAAATTGGGGTACATGGCCTACAATCGGATATTACTCATCTTTTTTGTGTAAATGGTATATTGATCACTTATGACAAGAAGGTGTGGGGAATACATTCAGTTTGAGTAATTGAAGAGAGTTTAATAAAGAACCTATTTACAGTTATGTTGTCAAGGTTAAGGGAAACGCACAAGAAATGGTGAACCATCTCAGACTGCTTAATGTCTCTGGCCTACAGAGATAAGGGGAGGAAGAAGAAGAGAGAGTATCTGTATTATAAATAGGGGTGCCTAAGGGGAGCCAAGACTTTAAGTAAAGAGGAATGCAGGCAACCTGTAGCAATCCTGCAGGAAGTCCTGTGTCTGGGGAATACATCTCCTGACTTTACTGTTTTCACCCCTTGATGTCCTGCCAGTGACTCCAGTGGTTGAAACCAACCAGAAGCCAAAGGACATGGGAGCCTGTTAATGCCTTTCTTTAAAGACTGTTTTTCCAGAGCACACAGCAGGGTTGAGAAGATAGAGGAGAGATAAGAAGGAGTAAATGGAAAACATCGCATACTGGTGTTTTTGAACTTTGAATAGAGAATCTTGATTACATCTAGGAGGGTCCTGTCAGAACTGGGTATATAATAAATGCTCCAGTGAGCTGTTGCTACCTGTAATTCAATCACAGTCATTTAAAGGAGGCTTTTAGATAGATCTTTTCAGAATGAAATTCCAGTTAGGTGGACCGTTGCTTTTTGTTTCTATAAGAGCCACATGCGGTGTTTTTGTTTGTTTGTGTGTGTGTGTGTTTGTTTGTTTTTCCATTTTCCATTCCATATGATTTGTTGAGCTTTAATGTTTTTTTGTTTGTTTCTGTATTGGGCAACCTCTAGTGGTCCTTAGGAAAATCGCATTTGAATATAAACCTATAGTCTTATCAAATATTTTGTTTGTGCATCCTGTTGTCTTCTGATACCACATTTCTGTGTTATTATATGGTAAGTAAAATGTCAAACAATAAAGATCATGGGCTTAATTAGAACGAACACAGGCAAAGAAATAGTGGACAAATATCTCATTTTAAAATAATTGTACTAATATTGCTAAGAATAGGGAGTCATGAAAGAGGTTTTTTTGAAAACACTTAAATGATAAGAAGGAGCCATTCTCATGAAAATGTGGGACTGATATGTTCCAGGTGGAAGGGATAGCAAATGCAGTGGCACTGACTTAAATATCAACTTTGTGTTTTTGAGGAATGGAAAGAGGCCATATGGAAGTGTGAATTCAACATAGCAGGGAGGTAGGGTATTAGAAATTAACTCCGAGGGGAGTCAGGGCTAGATCGTAAAAGGTCTTGATCATGGTCGGAAGTTGTGATTTTGTTTTATGCACAGTGAAAAGCAACTGGCAGGTGTTAGGGACGGGAATGACAAAATTCTGGCCTCTGGGCAGAGGAAGGTTTGTAGAGGTTGGTCAAGATGAAAAGAATTCAGTAAACTAGTTTTTACATTAGATTGTATGAGGAGGAGAAAAGATAATAAGTAGATAAATAGCAGTGAAAAATGGAGAGAAATTGATGGATTTGGGATAGATTTTGAAGGTGGAATCAGAAGGACTTGCTAATGGATTACATGTAAGAAGTGAGGGAAAGAGAGGAATTAAGCTTGAGCAACTTGGTGCCATGTTTTAATTTGGAGAAAGACTAAGAAAGGGATGGGGATCAAGAGTTCTCTTTTTACCATGTAAGGTTTGGCCAGAAATGTAGCTTAGTTGTTTCTGTATGAATTAAGAACGAATGTTTCTCTTCTAGCTTATTGTATTTATTCTACTTTTGGTCTCCTTTTATCCTCTTTTAGCTTTGGAGGAATTCTTTACATCACTTGTGAAGCAAGAAATGGTGAATATGCCTCGTGGGATATACCACTCTGCATTAAAAGGAGGTGCCCGCTCAGACCAAGGAAAGACTGTAGCAGGAATACCCAATTTTATATTGAAAATGTATGAAACAAATAAGCAACCAGGATTGAAACCTGGCCTTGCAGGTAAGGGTAGTATATAGTATCAAAATACAGGTTTTCATGTAATGATTTAGCTTCCACTTCCAAGTAGGACATAATAGGCCATGGCAGGGTGTTGCTGCTGCTACTAACATCTGGATAAATTACAAAAATAGTTGCATTTTAAGAGACATCACAGAACTGTAGACGCAAAGGCAAATAGATGGATTAAAGTTTCAGAGTCAGCAGAACATTTTAGAACTGTTTTTTCCCCACCTTGGGGGATACCCACTCAGCTGCCTGTTGGAAGAAAGAGAAACCAGAAGAGCTTTTAGTGATTGCCTGAGACTAGGGCGACAAATTAGAGATTTTTCTCATAGTACATTTACTGAATTTGGAATTTGCACCAAGAGCTAAAGAGCTAGGCTGAAAGCTTCTGAAAGGCAAAGTGAAATCCCTTTTAGTCTTCTGATACTTAGGAAACAAAGACAAGCTAGGAGAATGGTCTTGAAAAAACGAAAAAACAGCATGCAAGAGGTAAAAGCTCTAGAGAGAATGGTGAATTGATACTGAAGATCTGCAACTGCTCTCACCTGGGTGAACTTACTAATTCTGGCCACAGCTGGAATCTGAGCATTCAGGCTCAACTTTAGTGAGAGGCTGGTGAGGAGGTGGAGAAACCAACAGACATCTTGGCAATCATGTGGTGCCAGAGTGACACAATTCAGAACTAGAGTGACACAATTCAGAACTAGAGTGACCTTGAGCACATGGGCAATTTCTCTCTTAAGTTATTTGCAACATTTTGAAGCTTTATGGGATGGATAGCTAAAGAGCTAAGCTGAAAATTTCTGAGGGCAGACCTCCATCTCCCATAATTGTTTCAGATTGAGGAGTCAAAGACTCATTAAACTGCCAATTAGTTGGGGGGTATTGTGGGGAGATACACCCTGGCAAAGGAGTGAACCAGAGCTGGACTCAAATTACAAAAATTATAATCAATCCTAACCCAGATCAATTCCTGATTAGGTTGAGGTAATCAGTCCTTCACCCAGTCTGCCTAACAGAGGTTAGAGGAAAACTACTCTTTGATTAACAATTATATCATTTAGTGCTTCTGTAGTTTTTTCATATACTGTGTTAGACACAGGACAAAGGAAGAAGCTGGAAATGAAGGGAATATTTCATGGAGATAAAGAAGTCACTCTGTTTGGAAAATATCAATTCTAATTGGCCTACATGAAATAACATACTTTCAAAATATATGACAAAAATGAGTAGAACTAAAAGAGGAAATAGACAAACCCCAATAATAATGGAAACTTTAAAATATCTTTTCAGTAACTGGCAGAGCAAGGAGACAAGAAAATCAATAAGATTACAAAATATTTGAAAATACTATGAACAAACTACTGTATTGACATGTAGAACATTGTATCTTACAGTGATGGAATTTATATATTTTTTAACTGTACATGAAAAATTTACCAAAATGACCATACACTGAACCACAAACTTCAATAAATTTCAATATATTGAAGTCACTTCGAGTCTGTCCTCTGATGACAATGGGATTAAGCTAAAAATAAATAACAAAAATGATTACCATATCTCCAGTAGGTGGAAAATTGAACAGTATACTTATAAGTAATGGATGGATCGGAGAAAAGAATCAAAATGGAAATTAGAAGGTAGTTTGAAGTGAATGATAATGAAGATAAGCCATATAACAACGTGTAGGTTGTAGCTAAAATAGTATTTCTAAACACTGTTTCCCCTCTAGGGAAATTTACACTTTCAATGTGTGTTTTAGAAAAGAAAGGAAAATAGTCATTATTTGAACTTCCATCTCAAGAAGCTTGGAAAAGAACAGCAAATCAAACTTAAAGGATAAGGGAAGAAATAATAAAGATAATGAAACTCAGTGTAGTAAAAAACATAAATAAGCTGGAGGTTCGGCTGAGAGCTTAGTTGACCATTGTGGAAAGGGCAGGGAGGGGGAGAGTAAGTATAGGTGAATACAGGAATGAGGGAAAGCTTGTCCACTTGTGAGTATAAACTAAAGGGACCCATGTTATCATGTGTCCATGAAGATTAATATGTGCAAGTATTTATCCTTAGTTGAAATTTTGAAAAATCTTAATAGAATCTCTAGAACTAACAGTTCACAAACTAAGTCAAGAATTGCAAATTTGTTCATTTATTTATACTTATGCTTATTTATTCATAAGTAAATTGTAAATATTTCATATGTGATCTTAACTAAAAAGCTACGAGTCAATAAGTAATATATTAATATTATATTAAGTTAATATTTTTGAGACAGAGTTTCTCTTGGTTGCCCAGGCTGGAGTACAGTGGCACAATCTCAGTTCACTGCAACCTCCACCTCCTAGTTCAAGTGATTCTCCTGCTTCAGCCTCCTGAGTAGCTGGAATTTCAGGTGTTCGCCACCATGCTTGGCTAATTTTTGCATTTTTAGTAGAGATGGGGTTTCACCATGTTTACCAGGCTGGTCTCAAACTCCTGACCTCAAGTGATCTATCTGCCTGCCTTGGCCTCCCAAAGTGCTGGAATTATATGTGTGAGCCACCGCACCTGTCCCAATAATATTTTAAATATTAGCTTTTTAAAATATCTTGTGTTTTTTAATTCCTTATATATAAATGGTCAGAAATCATAATTTGCTTAACAAATTAGCTTTTATTTATAAATATCTCTATCCAGATTATCAGTTTCTGAGAATCTAATTAGTAAAGTTTTTCCATAAGAAATGTCTTTGTAAGCTGGGCGCGGTGGCTCACGCCTGTAATCCCAGCACTTTGGGAGGATGAGGCAGGCAGATCGTGAGGTCAGGAGTTAGAGATCAGCCTGGCCAATATGGTGAAACCCCACCTCCACTGAACTTACAAAAATTAGCCGGACATAGTGGCACGCACTTGTAGTCCTAGCTACTCAAGAGGCTGAGGCAGAACCCAGGAGGTGGAGGTTGCGGTGAGCTGAGATTGCACCAATGCCCTCCAGCCTAGGCAACAGAGCGAGACTCTGTCTAAAAAAACAAAAAAGTCTTTATAACTTTTTTTTAAAGGTGGTATGTTATTTTGCTACGATGTTTCCATGTATCAGAGTAAAGATGGAAAACCATTGAATAGACTGATGGCCAGTAGAGGGCGAAGTTTCAAGCAGACTTCACTTGCTCTTGTACATGAGGTAGGTTCCCACGTCCTCTTCTTTGTGTTTTAGTGTGTTCTCCCTTCATGATATGTTTAAGAAGTTGGATGTTTGTTTAGAAATTATTGTTTTGATCATAATTAATATAAGTTGCTTTGAAAGGCTAACAAAATAGCTGATCCAACTGAATACTCAAATATTTTGATGTATTTCTGAAAGAAATTGGCATGTTTTCTCCCACTGCCCAGCGTAATTATTAGGGAGTAATGTCTAGGAATTTGCTTTACTTCATCAATGCTTAACTGTCATTATTGAGAATAAATAACAATTTATTTTTTAAAGAAATACTACTGCCTATATCTTAATTCTAATCCTTTGCAATTATGTAGGGGACCAGTGTTTATATTTTGTGAGAGTTTGGAATTAAAAGTAAATAAAAGCATTTTAGAAAATAACCCTTGGTTTTACTGTTTATTTTACTTTTCCTTTCAGCTACCTTTTAAAATAAAGTTATGTGATTCTATTAGATGATTTATATGAAGTCTGATTATTGCAGATTATGGCAAAACTGGGGGAAGAGGGAAGCTGGAAAGCCCTTGGGAAATGCATTTTATTGTTTTAAATATTTTGTCACACTCATTATGATGTATACAAATTAAGATATATGAATGAATAACAAAACAAAATATCGCAGCAAAGAGATTTATATAGTTTAGACATAGTAGGTTATATATCAGTTATAAGCAAAAGTATATGAATTGGAAAGATTTAATGAACTTGATGTAAAAATAATTAGCATTTCTAAAATATCTTTCTATAAAATCTTATACATTTGGTTGTAATTAATTTGATTCACTTTTTTTCTGTATCACACCATTTGCCACCTGTTTAATAGCATAGCAAAATTCAGAGGGTTTTTAAAGACCCATCTTTATCCTTTGCCATCCATTCTCCTTTCACATATTTAGTTAGAATTAAAATTGTGTAAATACTTGTTTCAGAAGCTTTTTTTTTTTTTTTTTTTTTTTTTTTTTGCCTAATGTACTACAAAGAGAAAAAGGATCTGGGAAGAGTAACGTTTCTCTAGGAAGGTTTAATTTCAGACATAGGTGATTTCTATGTTCGTTTGTCCCTGGCATCTCATTAGTTGGCATAGAGAAGGGAGAAACTTGGTACTTTTTTGTATTTTAAGCTGTGCACTTAGACATTTGAAGGAAAACTGAAGTCTAAAGTCTCAGTTAACAGCTGATTTATAGTAAAAAGTCACCATCAGAACAGAAACAAGAAAAAGCATTAATGCAGGGGATAGCAGAAGACATCAGATAACTTTTGGCAGTGGCATCAGAAGTTATGAGGTATGTCCAAGATGTAAGCACAGAAAATCTTTGGGTTAAGATACTTATTGCTTGTGCTGCAGAGAGTCTAGAAAATTTCAAAGGGAAGAGAAAATAACATCATTGTTTTAGGGATCAATTAGGCATATTGGACAGAATTCTGCCAAACCTATAGTAGGATTTTAGACTGGATTCCATATTCTGCTTAGTATATATAGTTCATTTGCTTAAAACATAAAGGCTGGGGGACCCATGAAGTTTCTCAAACTATATGATAAGAAATAATATGAACTTTCAGAGCTGGTTAATAAAAATGATTGCAATAATCACAGCTAATAATCGATTTAGGTACTTTCAACACTGTGAGGTAGGTGCTGTTATGTGTCAAGGTCACAGAGCTAGCAAGTAGAGGAGCCTGGAAATTGAACCCAGGCAATGAGGCTCCATGGTCCTTCTTCTCTCCCAGGTTAATCAGAGAACATTCTAAAATACATTCGGATCTTTCCAAGATTACTCAAATCTCTCTTAAATCATCTCCTTGCATCTCCTCTTTCTTTTGTTGCAGTCAATTTGGTATTTTCCAGATGAAATTTCTTCAGACTCTGCTTTTGATCCTCCCATTACTTTATCCTTTTTTATTTCCAAGTATTTCTTCTTTCTTTCCTTTTTTTTTTNAGGTGCTGTTATGTGT
This sequence comes from Rhinopithecus bieti, assembly GCF_001698545.2. Classification (NCBI taxonomy): domain Eukaryota; kingdom Metazoa; phylum Chordata; class Mammalia; order Primates; family Cercopithecidae; genus Rhinopithecus; species Rhinopithecus bieti. The sequence goes on along the minus strand of NW_016808463.1, from coordinate 311,640 downwards.
CAAGGTCACAGAGCTAGCAAGTAGAGGAGCCTGGAAATTGAACCCAGGCAATGAGGCTCCATGGTCCTTCTTCTCTCCCAGGTTAATCAGAGAACATTCTAAAAATACATTTGGATCTTTCCAAGATTACTCAAATCTCTCTTAAATCATCTCCTTGCATCTCCTCTTTCTTTTGTTGCAGTCAATTTGGTATTTTTCCAGATGAAATTTCTTCAGACTCTGCTTTTGATCCTCCCATTACTTTATCCTTTTTTATTTCCAAGTATTTCTTCTTTCTTTCCTTATTTTTTTTTTTTTTTTTTTTTTTTTTTTTTGAGACAGAGTCTCGCTCTGCTGTCCAGGCTGGAATGCAATGGCACAATCTCAGCTCACTGCAACTTCTGCCTCCTGGGTTCAAGGGATTCTCCTGCCTTAGCCTCCCAAGTAGCTGGGATTACAGGCATGTGCCACCACGTCCAGCTAATTTTTGTATTTTAAGTAGAGATGGAGTTTCACCATGTAGGCCAGGCTGATCTCAAACTTCTGTCCTCAGGTGATCCACCTACCTCGGCCTCCCAAAGTGCTGGGATTACAGGCGTAAGCCACTGTGCCCAGCTATATTTCCAAGTATTTCTTGAGAATTGCAGTTTGTTTATTAATTCACCAGTTGGACCTTTGGGTTTTTTCTCAGTTTTCAATGATTAAGACTAAAGTTTCTATAAACATTCTCATACAGATCTATGTGTGAACATTCATTTTTCTGTTTTTTTTTTTCAGTAAACAAATACCTAGGAGTGAGATTGCAATGTCATGTGGTAAATTCATATATAGCTTTGTAGGAAACTATCAAACTGTTTTCCTAGTGGCTATCTCATTTTGCATGCCCATCTGCAAGGTATGAGAGTTTCAGTTGCTCTGCCTTCTTGTCAGTGCTTGATATAGTCAATTAAAAAAATTTAGCCATTCTTGTAGATGAGTAGTATTAATTTCCCTTTGTGGTTTTAATTTGTGTTTCCTTAATGACTGATGATGTTGAAGCATCTTTTCGCGTGTTTATTTTGTATCTCTTTTCTTCCTGAAGTGTTTGCTCTGATCTTTTGCCCATTTTTAAAATTGGGGCTTTTGTTTTCAAAAGAGTGTTCTTTACATATTACGGATATTAATTTTGTTTTTACTTAGTCTGTTACATGTCTTTTCATTTTCTTTTTTCTTTTTCTTTTTGTTTTTTTGAGATGGAGTCTCACTGTGTTGCCCAGGCTGGAGTACAGTGGTGCAGTCTTGGCTCACTGCAACCTCCGCCTCCCGGGCTCAAGTGATTCTCCCACCTCAGTCTCCTGAGTAGCTGGGATTACAGGTGTGCGCCACCATGCCTGGCTGATTTTTGTATTTTTAGTAGAGATGGGATTTCACCATGTTGGTCAGCCTGGTCTCAGACTCCTGACTTCATAATCCACCTGCCTTGGCCTCCCAAAGTGCTGGGATTACAGGCATGAGCCGCTGCACCCAGTTTTTATTTTTTTATAATGTATTTTGAAGAGTGGACTTTTCATTTTGAAGAATTTCAACTTACCAAATTTTACGAAATGGTTCTTGCTTTTTGTTTAATCTGAGATTACAAAAATTTTTCATTTTCTTTTTTCCTGTGTTTTATTTTATTCTTTTAAATTCTTTTAGAAATTGAGGTATGATATGGTTTGGCTATGTCCCTCTCCAAACCTCATCTTGAATTGTAACACCTACATGCTGTGGGAGGAACCCAGTGGGAGGTGATTGAACTATGGGGACGGGTCTTTCCTGCACTGTTCTCGTGATAGTGAATGAGTCTCATGAGATCTGATGATTTTAAAAATGTGAGTTTCCCTGCAAAAGCTCTCTGTTTCCCTACTGCCATCCATGTAAGACGTGACTCACTCCTCCTTGCTTTCTGCCATGATTTTGAGGCCTCTGCAGCTGTGTAGAACTGTAAGCTTGTTAAACCTGTTTCTTGTGTAAATTACCCAGCCTTGGGTATGTCTTTATCAGCAGCGTGAAATTGGACTGCTATAAGGTGTAACACATAGACCATAAAATTTACTTATTTAAAATGTGCAACTCAGTGGTTTTCAGTGTATCCACAGAGTTGTATAACCATTCCCACAAACAATTTTAGAACAATTTCATTACCCAGAAAAAAAACTGTGTACCCATTAGTAGTCACTCCTCATTTTCCCTTGTCTTTAGCTTTCACCAGCCACTGATCTACTTTCTGCCTCTACAGATTTGCCTATTCTGGACATTTCATATAAATATCATACAATACATGGTTTTTAATGTCTGGCTTCTTTCACTTAGTATAATGTTTTCAGGGTTTTTCCATGTTGTAGCACGTATTAGTACTTGATTCTTTTTTGTGAGAATAATGCTTCTCTGCATGGATATACCATGTTTAATTTATCCATCTTTCAGCTAATGGATCTCCTTTTGTGTTTTCTTATAGAAGTTTCACATTTTAAGGTTTACTTTTTAGCTTAGGTCCATTTAAGTTAATTTTTGTATAATGTGTGAGTTATTTGTTGAAAATACCATCTTTTATTCACTGAATTACCTAGGCACTTCTGCAAAAATCGTTTACTCATATATGTGTGGGTCTATTTTTGTATTCAGTTCTGTTCCATTGACATCTGTAGATTTGTGCTTTCACCACGATGACATACCTGAATAACTTTCACTTTATAATGTCTTGAAATCAAGTAGTATGAGTCTTCCAACTTTGTTTCATCTTTCAAAAAAAGTTCTGACTATCCTAGGTCTCTTGCTTTTCTATATAAATTCTAAACCAGTTTTAAGAAACCACAAAAAGGTTTGCTGATTTCGATGGTAAATGCATTGAATTTGTAGGTCAACTTGGGAGAGGACTTACATCTTGGTAATAGAGTATCTAGACCCATGAACAAGGTATAATTGTCTATTTATAGTTTTTTTTGTATTGTAAATCTTGGACATATTTTGTAAAAGTTTGTAAATATTACATATACCTAAGTATTTTGATGCTATTCAAATTAGACTTTTTATTTTAATTTACTGCTTATTGCTAGTTTATAATCATCAAATTGATTTTTTCTATGTGAAATATTTCTTTTTTATCATTGTATCTGTTGTGATGATCTATGATTAATGATCTTGGAAGTTATGATTGTAATTGTTTTGAGGTATAACAAACCATGCACACATAGCACAATGAACTTAATAAATGTGTGCTTTTTTATTTCTTCACCAACCAGATGTCCCCCGAATTGGGCCTCCCTATTCCCTGACACACAACAAAATCGAAATTAGGCCAATTAATAACTCTTAAAATGGCCTCTAATTGTTCAAATGAAAGGAAGAGTTACATATCTGTCACTTGAAATCAAAAGCTAGAAATGATTAAGATTAGTGAGGAAGGCATATTGAAAGCTGAGACAAGCTGAAAGCCAGACTTCTTGCACCAAATAGCCAATTTTGAATGCAAAGAAAAAAGTTCTTGAGGGAAATTAAAAGTGCTACTCCAGTGAACACACGAGTGATAAGAAAGCAAAACAGCCTTATTGCTGATTTAGAGAAAATTTTAGTGTTCTAGATAAGAGAACAAACCAGCCATAACATTCCCTTAAGCCAAAGCCTAATCTAGAGGAAGACTATAACACTCTTTAATTCTGTGAAGGCTAAGAGAGGTGAGGAAACTGCAGAAGAAAAGTTTGAAGGTAGCAGAGGTTGGGGTTCATGTGGTGTAAGGAAAGAAGTGATTTTCCTAACACAAAAGGGCAAGGTGAAGCAGCAAGTGCTGACATAGAAGCTGCAGCGAGTTATCCAGAAGATCTAGCTAAGATCATTGATGAAGATGGCTACACTAACCAACACATTTTCAATGTGGATGAAAGAGCTATCTATTGCAAGAAGATGCCTTGTAGGAACTTTATAACTGAAGAGAAGTCAGTGCCTGGCTTCAAAGGAAAGGCTGGCTGTCTTGTTGGGGTCTAATTCAGCTGATGACTTAAGTTGAAGCCAGTTCAACTTTACTTACAATTCTGAAAATCCTAGTGCTCTAAAGAATTACACTGAATCTCTTCTATCTGTGTACTAGAAATGGGACAAGGCCTGGATGACAGAGTATCTGTTTATACATGGTTTACTGAATATTTTAATCCCACCATTGAGAACTACTGCTTAGGGAAAAAAAAAAAAGATTCCTTGCAAAGTATTACTGCTAATTGACAATGCAACTAGTCACCCAATAGGTCTGATGGAGGTGTACAAGGAGATGGATGTTGTTGTTATGACTGCCAACACAACATCCATTCTGCAGCCCATGGATCAAGGAGTAATTTTGACTTTCAAGTCTTATTTAAGAAATACATTTTGTAAGGCTATAGCTGGCATAGATAGTGATTCCTCTGTTGGATCTGGGAAAAATAAATTGAAAACCTTTTGGAAAGGATTCACTGTGTAGATGTCATTAAGAACATCCATGATTTATGTGAAGAGGTCAAGATATCAATGTTAACCAGTATTTAGAAGAAATTGATTCCAGCCCTCTTGGATGACTTTGAGGGGGTTCAAGATTTCGGTGGAGGAAGTCACTGCAGATGTGGGAGGGTACCAAGAGAAGTAGAATTAGAACTAGAGCCTGAGGATGTGACTGAACTGCTACAATCATGAGGATTTGCTTCTTATGGATGAGCAGAGTGGTTTCTTGTGATGGAATCTACTCCTGGTGAAGATGCTGTGAACATTGTTGAATTGACAACACAGGATTTACAATATTACATACACTTAGCTGATAATGCAGTATCAGGGTTTGAGGGGATTGATTCCACTTTAGAGAGAAGTTCTATGGATGAAGCTATCAAACAGCGTTGCATGCTTCAGAGAAATCTTTTGTGAAAGGAAACGTTAAGCAATGGAGTAAACTTCATTGTTATCTTAAGAAATTGACACAGCCACCCCAACATTCATCAGCCACCCCAATCAGTCAGCAACCATCAACATCCAGGCAAGACCTTCCGCCCACAAAAAGATTAGGACTTGTCAAAGATTTATATAATTATTTACATTTTTTATCAGTCGAATATTTAAAGAAATTTTTTTTAGTGATGGGACCTCACTATGTTGCCCAGGCTGGAGTGCGGTGACTATCCACAGGTGCAGTTACAGAACACTACAGCCTCCAACTCCTGGGCCCAAGGGATCCTTCCATCTCAGTCTCTTGAGTAGCTGGGACTACAGGTACATGCCACCATGCCCAGCAGTAACAAAGTATTTTAAAACTAAGGTATGTACATTGTTTTTTTAAAGACGTAATGCTATTACATAATAGATTATAGTATAGTGTAAGCATAACTTATATCCACTAGGAAACAAAAATATTGTATGACTCTCTTTATTGGATTATTAGCTTTAATGCATTTGTCTGGGACCAAACCTGTCTGAGGTGTTCCTGTACTTCCCATGTACACGTAGTGGGATAATGTTCCTTTTCCAGAAATGCCACTGTTAAATTAGTGGTAAATCAAATGATTCTGGTGGTCTTACTAAGAAATAGGATCTTACTGGCATGTAAATAAGCCCTTATATGTGTGTGTGTTGTTATTCATTTCTATTAATAACAGCCCCTAAAGAATCCATGTCCTTACACGATGTTCTATACCCTTCACAATGGCTACAACTACATGAGAGTGAGTGAGCAAGTGAATCAATGGCTAAAAGAACTTGATTTTGAATTTAGAAGTGCTCTGTCCTCATTTCTAAAAATATACTTTGTATTTTAGAGCAGTTTTAGGTTCACAGCAAAATTGAGAGCAGTGTATGGAGCGTTCTCATATAACTCCCTGCTCACTCTGCCCTCATGCCTACCTCTCATCTTCCCATTATACCCCACCAGAGTGGTATATTTGTTACAAATGATGAACCTACATTGACACATTACCCAAAGCCTATAGTTTATATTAGGGTTTATTCTTGGTGTTAAACATTCTGTGGGTTTGAACAAATGCATAGTGGCATGCATATAATCATATAATCATTTTAGTATTATACACGGTAGTTTTACTTTCTAAAACCCTTCTGTAATCTCCTATTCATCCCTTCCTTCTCCTTAACTCCAGGTGACCACTGATCTTTTTACTGTCTCTATAGTTTTGCCTTTTCCAGAATGTCAAGTAGTTGGAATCATACGGTATGTAGATCTTCCAGACTGGCTGATTTCACTTAGTATTAGGCATTTTTTTCTTCATGTATTTTCATTGCTTGATAGCTGACTTCTTTTTAGTGTTGAATAAAAATCCATGGTCTAGATATACTACAGTTGATTTGTCCACTTACCTACAGAAGGATATCTTGGTTGCTTCCAAGTTTTAGCCAATATGTATAAAACTACTTTAAACATCTTTGTGCAGCATTTTGTGTGGAGATAATTTTCAACTATCTTGGGTAACTAACTTGGGTAAATGCCAAGGAGCACACTTGCTGGACTGTATGGTAAGAGTGTGTTTGGTTTTGTAAAAAATGGCCAAAACATCTTCCAAAGTGGCTATACCATTTCGCATCTCCTTCCTGTTGCTCCAAAGCCTTGCCAGCAGTTGGTGTTGTGGTCTGGATTTTGGCCATTCTAATTGGTGTGTAGTGACATTTCATTGTTGTTTTCATTAGCATATCCCTGATATGTGAAGCATTTTGTATATGCTTATTTTTTATCTGTATATCTATTTCTTTGACTCATTTTAAAATCCGGTTTTTAGGCTTTTCATAGTTGAGTTTTAAGACTTTTTTGTATATTTTGGATAATAGTCCTTTATCAGATCTGTCTTTTGCAAATATTTTCTTACAGACTATGGCTTATCTATTCTCTTGACAGTGCCTTTGTAGATCAGAACATTTTTATTTTAATGAAGTCCAGCATATCCATTGTTTATTTAATACATAGTGCCTTTGATATTGTTTCTGAAAAGCTGTCATCAAGCCTAACGTTATAGATATTATCCTGTGTTATCTTCTAGTAACTTCACAGTACTGTGCTTTACGTTGATATCTATAATCTATTTCGAGTTAATATTTATGAAGAGTGTAAAGTCAGGGTCTAGATTTTTTTTTTTTTTTTTTTTTGCCTCAAGATACCTGGTTGTTTCAGTATCATTTGTTGAGAGGATTATCCTTTCTCCATTGCTTCACTCTGACTCATTCTCAAATATTAATGGGCTATATTTATATACATCTGTTTCTGGACTTTCTATTCTGTTTCTTTGATCTATTTCTCTAGTCATTGGTTCATACCATGCTTTCTTGATTACTGTAGCTCTGTAGTAAGTCTTGGAGTTAGGTATGTCAGTCCTCCAACTTTGTTCTTCTTCAATATTGTGTTGGCTCTTCCTTGTCCTTTGTCCCTTCATATGAGCATTTGAATCAGTTTGTTGTTATCCAGGAAGTAACTTGGTGAGATTTTGAGTGGGACTGCGTTGAGATTTTGAGAATTGAAGTTAGTAAGAACTGACATCCTGACAATATTGAGCTTTCCAATCCATGAACCTGGAATATTTCTCTATTTCATTCATTATTGATTTATTTCATTAGAATTTTATAATTTTCTCCTATAGGTATTATATATACTCACACATTTATATGTCTGTGTGTGTGTGTGTGTATATATGTATGTATGTAGGTTTACACGTAAGTATTTTATTTTTGGAGATGTTAAAGCAAATGCTATTGTGTTTTTAATTTCAACTTCTATTTTTTTCATTGCTGTCATATAGGAAAGCAATTGATTTTTGTATTGTAACCTTGTGTCTTGCAATTTTGCTGTAAGTGCTTATGGGTTCCAGGAGTTTTTTGTCACCTTTTTCAGATTTTCTATGTAGATACTCATGTCATCTGCAAGCAAAGACAATTTTGTTTCTTTCTTCTCTTCAGCATACATTTTATTTTCTCTTTTTGTCTTACATCAGTAGAAAGGATTTCCAGGTATGATGTTGAAAAAGAATGGTGAAAGAGGACATCCTTGTCTTACTCCTGATCTTAGTGGGAATGCTTGTAGTTTCTAAAAATTGTGATGTTAGCTGTGGGTGTTTTGTAGATATTCTTATCAAGTTGAGGAAGTTCTTTATTTCTAGTTTACTGAGAGTTTTATCATGAAAACTGTTGGATTTTGTCAAATGCTTTTCTGCATGTATTGATACGATTATGTGATTTTTCTTCTTTACCCTGTTGATATGCTGGAATAAACATTAATTGATTTTCTAATATTGATTTAGTCTTGTGTACCTCAAATCCATTTGGTTGTGGTGTATAATTCTTTTTTACATTGTTAGATTTAATTTGCTTATATGTTGTTGAGGCCTTTTACATTTATGTTCATGAGAGATATTGCTGTGAGATTTTCTATTCCTGTTAACATATTTGTCTGGTTTTTGTTTTAGGGTAATGCTGACCTCATATAATGAGTTAGGAAGTGTTCTCTCTGCTTCTGCCTTCTGAAAGAGACTGTTGGGAATTGGCGTGATATCCTCCTTAAATGTTTGATAGAGTTCACCAATGAACACATTTGGGACTGGTGCTTTCTGTGTTGGAAGGTTATTAATTGTCAATTCAATTTCTTTAATAGATACAGGCCTATTCAAATAATATATCTTTTTTTCATGTGAGTTTTAGCAGATCGTATCTTTCAGGGAATTGGCCCATTACATCTAGATTATCAAATTTGTGGGCATAGAGTTATATATATTCTTTCCTTATTATCCTTTCAGTCTCCAGAGAGTCTGTAGTGATATCCTATCTTTCACTGCTGATGTTAATTTCTAAATTTGTTAAATTTGTTAAGGTGTGTGTTATGGTTCTTTTAAATTTGTTAAGGTGTTTTTTATGGTTCAGAATGTGGTCAGTATTGGTGAATGTTACATGTGAGCTTGAGAAGAATGTGTGTTCTGCTGTCATTGCATGAAATAGCCTGTAGATGTCAATTATATCCAGTTGATTGATGGTGTTTTTGAGTTCAACTATGTCCTTACTGGTTTTCTGCTTGTTGGATCTGTCCATTTCTGATAGAGAAGTGTTGAAGTCTCCTGAAGTCTCCGGCTATATGAGTGGATTAATCTATTTCTTCTTGGAATTCTATCAGGTTTTGCCTTATATATTTTGATACTTCATTATTAGGTGCATACACTCTAAGGATTGTTATGTCTTCTTGGAGAATTGACCCATTTAGTATGTAACGTCCCTCTTTATTTTTGACAGCTTTCCTTGTTGTCAAGTCTTCTCTGTCTGAAATTAATATAGGTCCTCCTGCTTTCTTTTGATTAATATTAGCATAATGTCTTTTTCTATCCATTTACATTTTATCTGTATGTGTCTTTACATTAAAGTAGATTTCTTGTAGACAACATATAGTTGGGTCTCGGTTTTTTATCTACTTTGACAATCTTAATTTGCTTCCAAAATGATTATTGATATATTTTGATTTACATCTTCTATAATTGTTACTTTTTTTTGTTTGTTGCTCATTTTCTTTGTTCTGCTTTTGTATTCTCTTTTGTCCCTTATGGTTTCTTTTCTTCTTTTTTTTTTTTTTTTTTTTTTTATTCTTTTTTATCCCTTATGGGTTTTTTTTTTTTTTTTTTTTTTTTTTTTTTTTTTTTTTTTTTTTTTT
>NW_016808463.1:288532-299745 GCF_001698545.2 Rhinopithecus bieti | reverse complement strand
ATCAAAGTCATTCTCCGTCCAGCTTTGATCTGTTGCTGGCGATGAGCTGCATTCCTTTGGAGGGGGAGATGCGCTCTTATTTTTTGAATTTCCAGCTTTTCTGCCCTCCTTTTTCCCCATCTTTGTGGTTTTATCTGCCTCTGGTCTTTGATGATGGTGACATACTGTTGGGGTTTTGGTGTGGGTGTCCTTCCTGTTTGTTTGTTTTCCTTCTAACAGTCAGGACCCTCAGCTGTAGGTCTGTTGAAGATTGCTTGAGGTCCACTCCAGACCCTGTTTGCTTGGGTATCAGCAGCAGAGGCTGCAGAAGATAGAATATTCCTGAACAGCGAGTGTACCTGTCTGATTCTTGCTTTGGAAGCTTCCTCTTAGGGGTGTACTCCACCGTGTGAGGTGTGGGGTGTCGGTCTGCCCCTAGTGGAGGATGTCTCCCAGTTAGGCTACTCAGGGGTCAGGGACCCACTTGAGCAGGCAATCTGTCTGTTCTCAGATCTCAACCTCCGTGTCAGGAGATCCACTGCTGTCTTCAAAGCTGTCAGACAGAGTCTGCAGAGGTTTGCGTCTGCAGAGGTTTCTGCTGCTTTTGTTGTTGTTGTTGTTGTTGTTGTTGTTGTTGATTAGCTGTGCCCTGTCCCCAGAGGTGGAGTCTACAGAGACAGGCAGGCCTCTTTGAGCTGCTGTGAGCTCCACCCAGTTCGAGCTTCCCAGTGGCTTTGTTTGCCTACTTAAGCCTCAGTAATGGCGGGCGCCCCTCCCCCAGCCTTGCTGCTGTCTTGCCGTTAGATGGCAGACTGCTGTGCTAGCAATCAGGGAGGCTCCGTGGGCGTGGGACCCTCCTGGCCAGGTGTGGGATATAATCTCCTGGTGTGCCCGTTTGCTAAGACCCTTGGTAAAGTGCAGTATTGGGGTGGGAGTTACCCAATTTTCCAGGTGTTGTGTGATTCAGTTCCCCTGGCTAGGAAAAGGGATTCCCTTCCCCCTTGCGCTTCCCAGGTGAGGCGATGCCTCGCCCTGCTTCAGCTCTCGCTGTTTGGGCTGCAGCAGCTGACCAGCACCGATTGTCCGGCACTCCCTAGTGAGATGTACCCGGTACCTCAGTTGACAATGCAGAAATCACCTGTCTTCTGTGTCGCTCGCGCTGGGAGCTGGAGATTGGAGGTGTTCCTATTCGGCCATCTTCCCCTTATGGTTTCTTTAGCTCTGAGAAGTTTGATGGACTGAAGCCTTCTTCTCTCATCTCATCAAAGTCATTCTCCGTCCAGCTTTGATCCGTTGCTGGCGATGAGCTGCCATACATTTTGTATGATTTTTTTCCCTTTTGTTAGCATATCAGTTATGTTTCTCTTTTTACTTTTTAAGTGGTTGCCATACAGTATGCAATATATATTTACAACTAATCTATGTCTGCTTGCAAACAGCACTATACCACTTCGCAGGTGGTGTAAATACTTTGTAACAACAAATAATCCTAATTTTGCCTCTCATTCCTTGTATCATTGCTATCATTCATTTCACTTATACATGAGCATATATGATCATATACATGACTACTATTAGTATTTTTTAACAAGCTGTTATCTGTTAGATCAATTAAGAATAGGAAAATAAAAGCTTTTATTTCATGTTCACTTATCCCTCCTCTGATGCCTTCCTTTCTTTATGTAGATCTGAGCTTCTGATCTCTATAATGTGCTTACTACCAAAAAAAAACTTAAAACATTTCCTGCAAGGGAAATGTACAGGTAATAAATTTTCTCAGTTTTGCTTGAGTGGCTTTGGGGATTTTGAAGGATCATTTTGTGGGGTACAGAATCCTAGGTTGGTAGTTTTGCTCTCTCAGGACTTTATTTCACTCTCTTCTCTTCTTGCTTGCATGTTTTCTGGTAGAAAGGTGGATGTAAAACTTATCTTTGCTTCTCTATAGGTAAGGTATCTTTCCCTCTGGCTTTTTTCAGAATTTAAAAAAATCATTGCTTTTATGTAGTTTATATTCAATATCCACATACCTATAGGTTTTTGGCATTTATCCTACTTGGTGTTGTCTGAGCCCCCTATAACTGTGCTTTGATGTCTGACATTAATTTGGGAAAATCTCAAGATGATTTCAAATATTTCTTCGTTTTTTTCTCCCTTATTTGTCTGGAATTCCTATTATGTGTATGTTATAACTTTTGTAGTTGTTCCACAGTTCTTAGATACTCTGTTTTCTTTGCTTCATTCTGTTTCCTCTTCACCTTTTAGTTTTAAAGTTTTCCATTGAGATATCCTCAATATCAGAGATTCTCTCCTCAGTTGTGTCCAGTCTGTTAATAAGCTCATTAAAAGCATTCTTCATTTCTGTTACCATGCTTTTCATCTCTAGCATTTATTTTTTGCAGGGGAATCTTTGATTTTTCTATCTTTCTGCTTACATTGTTCATTTGTTCTTGCATATTGTCTCTATTATCTGTTATGGCCTTTACCACTTTAATCATGGTTATTTTTAATTCAGAGTCTGTTAATTAATTCCAGCATCCCTGCCATATCCTTACTTGGTTCTGATACTTGCTCTGTCTCTTTAAACTATGTATTTTACCTTTTAGTCTTCCTTGTAGTTGTCTCTTGATAACCAGACATACATATTAGGTAAAAGGAAATAAAGTAAATAGGTCTTTAGTAATGTAGCGGTAAGGTGGTCGAGGAGTAGAGTCATTCCATAACCCTATAATTAGGTCTCAATCTCATAGTGAGCCTAGAACTTTCACAAGTGTTTCCCAGGATTTGGCTTTTTTTTCTCTTTTTCACTTCCTTAAGTGGGATGGGATGGCTAGAATAGGCTAGAGTTGTCTATTTCTCTTCACCCACTTAGAAGTCTACAGGATCTTGGAGATGGGTATTTCTTTCCTCCAGGCTGGTTAGGTGCTGATAAAACTCTATTAGGTTAGTCTCTGTTGAGTAGTTTCTTTTTTCTGATGGCAGACCTTGTTAAGAATAGAATAGAATTCTTAAGAATAGAATGCTGTTATATTTCAAAATGTTTTTCCCCTCCCCCTGCTGTGATCACAAGGTGGGTTTTTTTTTTTCTAATATTCACTGTAAGAACTGATTGAGCTTCTGGAGCTAAAACTCATAGAGGTGTGGGGACCCTCCCTATGACTGGGTCCACCTAGGGTTTTTAATTCTCAATCTTGTCCATTCTTAGCCTCCAGCCATTCATCAACTATCATTCAGGTTTTTCTGCCCCAGCACTGGTTACTATGGTGGTTTCTGTCTGTGGGTTTCTGCTTTGGTAAGCTGTGATTGTCTCTGTAGCTGCCTGTCTGTCTCTCCAACTTTGAGAGCAGCACTTTGCTCTGTGACCTCATTTTCTTTTACAGATCTCATAACAGTTGTTGGTTTTATAGTTTGTTTAGCTTTTTAGTTGTTGTTAAGATGGAGTAGTGACTTCCAACCTCCTTACAGGCTGGACTAGAAACCTTCGCTTTCCATATTTTGAAGTATATTTTGATTTGTGTTAATTGTTAATACTTCTTTAACTACATGGTTGCTAAACTAAGTAATTTTCAATGCTATGGAGAGCTAGCTGTTTAATGTAATCTGTGATAAATTTCCTTGGAAAGTATTATATCCTCTTATTTTAGAAAACTTTTGGATTTTTACTTTGTCTTTTCTTAAAGTGAAATTCTCCCCTGTTACTTTTAGAAGAATCATAGATTCAAGTTTGATTTGGGATTGGCCTGACACACCAGGAGCAGTTCTGCAGAATAACAGTCTTGTTTAGGCTTCTCTAAAACTGAAGTGGCCTCTCTCTTTGCTCCTTTTTACAGGGGACAAGCAGTGGTCATTTCAGATCAGCTAGGGCTTCTCCAAGCTCAAGTGGCTATCCTCTTTTGTTCTGATGTATACCTACTTCTCATCCTGAGGTTAACTTGGCTCCTGTTGCAGAGGAAGCTGAAGGTGAATGACAGTTTCCTTCCCTGAAATGTGCTGCCAGTCTTGTTATCCTTGGCGTTTCTAACTCTGACATGACACTCTCACCTAAATTGGCTGATGCTGATTTGTCCCTGGATGAGAATGGCAGTCTGGCTTCATTATTTTCTCCATTCTTGTGCACATGCAAATTTGCCTGTTTCTACTGCTGCTACCCAACCATATTTCTGCCTCAGCATTGGATAATGAGTTCTCTTTTCATTTTTATTTCAGAGAAAACTTTTTCAGACCTATTGGCAGCTCTATTATAAATAAAAGCTTTAGTTCTACATTCTTTCTTCTTTTTTTCAAGTGATAATCATTTGATTCTTTTTACCTAATAAATTAATTTTGTTTTCTGCCTCCTTTAAATTTTCCCTAGAAAGGTACATATGCTGTAACCAATCATTTAAAATATAAGAAATGTATTTGCCTTTTTCTTTCAGTGTCGTCTTTATTTTAAAAAACATATTTGGTATGAAGTACAAGGAATAATGTTAGCATCTGTGCAATATGAAACAATTAGATGAACATTGTGAATAATAGTGGGGAGAAATGGTATCTGTGCTTCTTACACATTCCCCCTAGAAAATATTGTGAAAAGTATGGTTTGCTGTATTTTAGATACTCCATAATTACCATGTAGATGTGAGTTGTTATGGTAACTGGGTTTTTCCCCTTCTATTAAATAACAGAATAAATGGTTACTTGAGATGTGACTGAATTGTCAGCTTTCAAGCTAATGTTACCCTGATTGGAAACAGTGGAGAGGTAGGAGAGAAGGAGGGAGAGAGGGAAGGAAGGAGGAAACGTTAGGGAGAGAATATTAAATTTCCAGAAAACACCTAGAAAGAGACGATTGTCATTTTACTTTAAAAAGTGTCCTCCCTCCTCTTCTTGTCACTATCTGTCAGAGGAACAGGTCTAATAGTAATTTTGTCCCAACAAGGTTACTATCGATGGAATACAGAAGCCTGTTGTTTCTTGTATATAAATAATGGAATATTGAGTGGCTTTTGGGGTCTCTAATACCAGTTGCAAATGGTTTTTCTTCTGGGAATGTGGAAACAGTGTGTGTGTGTGTGATAAAGCTAAATGTGGTGGTTCAGTATTCATCTGTGTGTCTGTGTAGCAGTTGAAATTAAATACTTTTATTTTGATAATAATGTTTACATATGGCAAGCATGAAAAATGCCTTAATAAGATTGGGGTTTTAAAATTAATAGCAAATACTTAGTTTACTTGTCAATTTTTACATGCTACTCTTCCAATCCCGTTCTAGTTTGACAATCAAAGAATGCCATCAAAGTTTGTTACCTGATTTATAATATTTAATGAAGGGCTCTTATAATGGGTATTTTCTTGTAGATGGAATAATCATATTCGTTAAGATCACTCAAGAGGCAGAATGCAATACCAAATTTTTCGACAAAGTATTCTGAACTGTAAATTAACTAATTAGATGGATATGTAGTCCCTTGTAGTAAAACATGTATGAGGAAACATGATTACCTTTTCATTTTGTCTCCCATCATTCCCCTACAATTGCGAATTATGTGTCTAAGCAGAACATTTCCTGTTGTGATAGTATTTCAAGTATACTTAATTAAAGCTTACATCATACAGATTTAAAAGTTTACAGAATTTCAATATATAAAAATTATAATATCTGCTTTAAAATTTTGCCATGTCATTCAATATGTTTTTATCTGGAGTTAAACCTTTCCTGGCTAGAACATTTTAGACTTGCTTTTGTAAAATCTCAAAAAACCATCTTCTCAACAACTGTGTGTCTATTTAAAATAAGTTTTAAATGTTGTGTTTCCAGAATGATTAAAACTTGAACACCATAATTTTCTGCAAATACTTGCTTGTGATAGTATGATTTTCACATAACAAGAATTTGTCTTAAAGAGAATGCTACATATTTAATTCTGTTAAACTCAGCAGGTACTTAATTGAACACTTATGTGCAAGACACTGTTATGGGTACCATGGGAGGGATTCCAGCATGAATAGAACATGACCTCTGCTCCTTAGGATTGTATGAGATTAAGATCTGAAGACAGAATCTGTGGAGTGTTGTGGGAGAGGCACATATGTACTGGAAATATGGAGATGAGAAAAATTATTTTGGTAAGTAGAAATGAGAGGAAAATGGGTCATTCAAGGCAGAGGAAGCAGTGAGTGCAAAGATCTTGTAAAGTATATGACAAGCTTAGGAACCGGTTCATAATTCAATGCAGCCAGAATATAGGTTTTATAAAAGCGAGGAGCAAGACATCAGGTGGAGAAATTGGTTGAAAGTCTTGGCCAGCAGTGATTTCTTAAAGTAATTCTAAAAGACTTTGAACATTATACAAAAGAGTTTGGACTTTATTCTTTAATGAGCCATCAAAGGTTTTGGAAAGTTCTGAGTTAATGTATTAATGGTAAGAGCAGAACCATTGGGGATGTGTTAGGACAAGGAAAGATTTTAAGCTGTTAAGAGATCAGTTACTAGATCATAGTAATCTAGTCAGGAATCAGATAGGACTAAACCAAATAAAGGAAAAAGTTGGGACATATATATTAATTATTTCAGAAGTACACTCAAGAATTGAGTCTCAAGGCAAGGGAGACTCCCAAGATAAATCAGAAATTTCAAACCTGGGTAACTGGAACATTGATAGATAATATTTGATGGGAACAGGAAAGATAAGAGGAAGGGTGGATTTTGAATGATGATGACAAAGAAGTGCAAAGTCTAATAGATGGTGAGAGGTGAAAGTTTGAGAAGTACATGTTCTAAAACTTGTGATTTTTTTAAAACTAGGTATTTTAAATTCTATTTTTATTTGGGTATAATATGAATACACTAGAGTTCTCCCATTTTACTGTCTAGTTCTATGATTTTTGGTAAGTGCACACATTCCTCCAACCAGCACTATGGTCAAGATGAGAGTAGTTCTACCACCCTCAAACATTTCCCCATGTTCCTTTGTAGTCAGCCCCTTTCACCACCTCTATCTCCTGACAACCTCAAATGACCAAGAGGACTGAACTCCAGGTCCTAGCGTATCCTCACTTCATCAGGACAAATTTTGCTTCAGCTTTTTGTCTTATATATTGGCATTTTACTTTATATTGAATTTGGGATAGGGTAGAAGAATTACATAGTTAAATGTTTGAAAATCATCATTCTTCTGTGTTACTGATAAAGCTCTTTCTGAGCTGCCTTTATCTCTTTCCTGGATTGTTGATGTGGCCTCTGAGTAGGTTTTCTTGTGTTGACCTTTGCTATCTTTAGTCTGTTTTCAACAGAGCAGTCAGCATTGTCCTTTTACAATATAAATTAGATCATTTAATTCTTTTTCTCAAAAACTTATAATGGTCCTCTCTTCAGTAAGAATAAAAGCAAGTCCTGAACAGTGCCCTAGAGGGCCCTGAATTCTCTGGGTCCCCATTAATTCACGAACTTTTTCTCTTTCTACTCTGTGTTTTGCTCATTTTGTCTATTGTATTTAGACTGGCCTCTTTTCTCTTTCTCAAACAGGTCAGTTGTGTGCCTGCCCAGGACCTTTGCCTTACCATTTTTTTTAAATTGAGGTGTCATTCACATAACATAAAACAAACGATTTTAAAGTGTGCAATTCACTGGCATTTAGTACATATACAATGTTGTACAACTATCACCTCTATTTGGAATGTTAGTTCCAAAACATTTCATCTCTTCCAAATGAGACCGTGTCCCCATGAAGCAGCCACTTTCTATTCCCTCCTCCTTTCTTCCTGTATGCCTTCCCTGCTCCCCCTGGCAGCTACTAATCTACCTTCTGTCTCTATGGCTTTACCTATTCTGGATATTTCATATAAGTGACATCATATAACACGTAACCATTTGTGCCTGATTTCTTTCACTTTGGCATAATGTTTTCAAGGTTCAGCCGTAGTGTATCAGTACTTCATTCTTTTTATGAGCGAATAATATTTCATTATATACATATTGCATATTTTATTCCTCTAGTTTTCCATTGATGGACATTTGGATTGTTTCTACCTTTTGGCTATTGTGAAAGTGCTGCTATGAACACTGATGTACATGGATTTGTTTGAATACCTGTTTTCAATTGTTTTGGGTATATACCTAGGTGTGGAATTGCTCAGTCATATGGTATTTCTATGTTTAACTTTCTGAGGAACTACTAAAGTGTTTTCCATACCAGCTGAACCATTTTTTATTCCCACTAGCACTTACTTTGGTCTTTACATCCTCACCTCCTCCAAGTTTTTGCCCATACTTTACCTTCTCTACAAGATCTACTCTAACCACCCTATTTAACTCTGTAACCTGCTCCTATCCCTGCCCTCACCTCATTAACATTCTTCCCTCCCATGTATATATTCCTATTGTGGTCTCTTCTTTGGGCACATGTGTAATGTTTCATTATAACTCACTGCCTCTTACGCATGGAAACTTGACTTTTACTCTTCCCTAAGCCATAGGAACGTGCATCTCAATTCTCCATCAGATAGCTGTCATTGCAAGAGTATGTGTAGTTACCTATATAAAAAGTAAATTTCACACATTCATTAAAAACTGAGTGATACAGTGGTTGGGAACCCTACTTTATCATCTGCTGAATAACTAGGTTGCAACTTCATGATTTGAACTTATTTTGTTGGTTGGATTTTTTTCAAAGGCTTCTCACAAGTATAGCAAATTGGACATAATTGTCATACTTTATAAATGCTAATTGAATTTATTTTTCACCCTACCAACATTAACCTAAAACATAGGCGATATGGATTACTATACAGTATATTAAATTGAAATAGCATTCTAAAATATGTTTTTGTTAAAAATGGTCAGGGGAGTCCTTTTAGCTTGTGACACAATGGCCATTTAAGGGCATGACTTTCTTCAAGCTGTTTCTCTAAAGTCTCTCTTCATGAAGAGAAAAAGCAAAAGCAAGAAAGTGCATTTTTAAAGAGATTTGTGCACAGCTGACTCCATAGAACACTAAAACTAGGGTATAATCCCATAAAACATGGGGAGTTCAGGCTGGCGTCTAGGCTGAAGCATTCTACTGTGCTCCTGTACCCACCTTCAGCTATGGTTGAAGCAGCAGGAAGAGGATTAGCTTTAACCTTGAGTTTATAACCTCCTTTTAAATAGGTTTCCTGGCATGAATATTTTCATGTTTAGAGGCTGAACATTAGATTTGCTCATTTTCATTTACATTTTTTTCCATAATCCTTTCCTTTTTAAAACTCAAGTTTAAAAAGCAATTGTGAGACCATTGTCTTCCCCGCAAATTGCTCTTTTGCCAATTTACTGAGGCTAAGGGTATTCTCAGTAGTACAATGATATCTGTGGGTTATTTGGCAAAATTTTAAAAATATTTTAAGCTTGTAAAGTAAGAGAGAAACGTTTTGGTTGTGGTGATTGAGTATTGTTTCTGTTAAATCCAGGTGTCAAAATAGGACTTGAAGATAATTATTATATTTTATGAAAAGGGAACAGAACTGACAGGAAAAAAGTTAAAGAAAACTCCCCACAGTTTGGAGATAAAGAGCAGAGCCAAAACCTGATCAACGCCTTCCCAACTGGAAATAGAACCTAGGTTGTAGTTTGCCACCTGAATGACAGGAGAAGCAGCAGTAGCTGGAGGACTCATTCCTTCAAGGATTTTTGTTGACTTGTTGACAAGGCTCCCCTCACCCTGCTCGTTGTAGTACTTATTCAGGAAAAGTCGTGTCTTTATAATTACTTTTAAGTTCATTTCATGGCTGAGTATCTGTTTCATACTGTATGAGATCAATTTTTTAAAAACCACAATGCCATTAGAAGTAATAGATAGCAGTCAGAATTAATCTCTTTGTTTTCTTTATTCCCATGGATTCTTCCTATTTGTGTCCATGTCTGGGTCTCTCACTGGTGCAAAAGTCTCTGCAGACACAGATAATCTTCTCATCTTTCCACAGTACCTTGTATATAGTAGGACCTCACTAAGACTGGGATTAAAGAACATACTAGAGGCCATGGGAACCAACTGTATTCAGAGAGACTATTATCTTCTTATCTTCCCTGTCACAAGGCACTTGAGAATATTAATTCTTATAATACAATAAAATGTCCTTAAACAGTAGTTATCATGATTCTGGTGTAATTACGTACAGATTTGTTCTCTCTCTCTCTCTCTCTCTCTCTCTCTCTCTCTCTCGTCTGTAGGACACAGACTAAAGTTTTAGTTGTTTGACTTTTGATGTGTTACAGAAATCTTGAAATGTGATGCACTGTGACTGTTTTTCTTGATTGATCTTTCTTTAACAGAAGCAGACCTTGGGAAGATTTGTTGCAAGAGAGCCATGTACTAATAGGTAGAAACAGAAATGACTATGAAAACCAGATGTTTTGTCTGGGCTTCTATTGAGAAACAGGGTTTCCATGTTGGCATATATAATTTTTCTCTTGTTTACCCACACTGATTAAAGGCCATTTATCTAGTGGTATGCACAATTGCTGTGTGCAGTACTCATTTGCATGCTCTTACCACTGTGGTTTCTATACAACATGATATTTCTGTTGGCAATATAAGTTTATTACTTCAGAATGGTCATATTGGAAATCCAGGATATGAGCAATATTTATTTTTATTTAAAATTACCAGGGGGATTTGTTAGACAATGCCTAGTTTCCTGACATTGGCAAGATGCCTTGAAATTAGAGTTTCCCCCTAATTTTCAAGGGTAGATTTGTATTACATGTACATTTTAACTTGTTATTATTGTAGGATTTTATTTGCTTTGATTTACAAAATTCTAGGCTTACTTTATTTTGTCTTCACAAGACTCTAAACTCTTCTCCTTAGGAATATCCAAAAGATATTATTTGTGGTTCTGATCCTAGACTGATTTGGTTTGTTTTCAGAATCTAAACCACTTAAGGAAAAGAAAGAACTGATGATACAGTTATAATTTTATTCTGTTTTAATACTGTGTAGTCTAACATGCTGTGTTACATTTTTCCCACAGGTTCATATCCAGCTTTCAGAGTGGCACCGTGCGATTTTCCTTCCACAGGCCTGGCTTGCATACATGAGTCGAGCTTATCATGCCATTTTACAGGTAATGAAACCACAGGATAGATTTGCTTTGGTGAAATGTCTCATCTCACGTTTTACTGCAAATGTGTATTTAATATAAAAGCAGTTGGAAAACAGCACTACCAAAATGTAATGGTTGTTTTGCTCATAAAAGAATGTGAGGCATATATATATATA